>NW_027491731.1:300000-355000 GCF_021521415.1 Bidens hawaiensis
GGCCCAACGAGCGGTCCACGGAGCTGCATCCCTACTCACCTGGTCCATGCACATCGCTCTCTCCAGGAGGTTGGCCGCTTATCCTAGATCTTCCCATTTCAAATAAGATCCCGGGCTCGATCCCATTTAGTATCAAGGTGATTCTTTTTCTGTTCCTATATATATGGGTACGTGTAGCATTTCCACGATATCGTTATGATCAATTACTGGGACTTGGCCGGAAAGTGTTCTTGCCTCTATCATTAGCTCGGGTAGTCTCCGTTTCTGGTGTTTTAGTCACCTTTCAATGGCTCCCTTAATGATGTGCGAGGAATTGCCCTATTGAGTAATGGGAAGTGGGCTACTCCCTGAAAATACCCCTACCTAGGTTCATTTGTCGTTGGGGCTAAAAAGATTCCTTGCTCGTTCCTTGGTCTTTTATTCCATTATTTTGGATCGCCGTATTATTTCACTCACTGAGTTCTGTAGCGCTTTAGAGAAATCGAGATTACACCCTTTTTTATATCCCTGTCACAGAGTTTGGCCAGTCACGCTTTGGTCTATCATGAGATCATTAGTTTATGCATGTGGTGGAGCGGGCAGTCTTATGCCCAGGTAATCAAAGAAATGAGTAAAACAGCCAAAAGGCAGAAAAGGCTTTTTATAAGTCCATTATGACGGTTCAGGAGGCTAGAACCGTTGACTTTGAGGATGAAGCATAGCGCTTGCTTAAGGAGGAGTTCGCATATCTTTTGCCTAGGAATTGCTGGCTGGTCTACCGCTCGGAGACGGGTATATCATCAGTCTGACTACTAATAAGGCCAGCGGAAAGCAAAGCCCTTTCTCACCTGCAGCAAAGGAGGTGGTGACCAAGTGAAGACCTTCATGGCCTTACTACCATGGTATCTCAGGAACATATTTAGCTTTCCTCGCTAGGAGGATTTAGGTAATGCAACGGCCTCAGTCAGGCCTGTTCTTTACATCCTTTTCTTTTCCGAGTTTGAGAGTTTAACTTCCTTTCCCAGTAATGAAATCATAGGAGTAGTAGTACTGTTTGTTTTGATCTTGAAAGAAAGGCTGGCAATTTAGGTAGTCAATTCAATGTCGGCTTCTTCAAAACCCTTTTTCTGCTAGTGAGCTTTTATTTGAAACCATCTCGAAGTAGTTCAAAGGAAGTAGCAGCTCTAGCTTTAGGGAATCAGCGGATTTTTCATATCCTCCTTCGGTCTCTTTCTCTAAGCTTGTGGGTGAAAGAATCATGCACTCATACCCCCAGAGTTTATACTTATTATCTGCTATAAAGAACCAAAGAAAGGATTGGCTCACTCCAAAAGTACTATTACCCCTACCAGCCATATGGACCCAAAGAAGAAGCGCTCTAGCGCGGATGACACCTACCAATTGCCCAAAGCGTTCAAACCAACCCAATAGGTATTCCTAGGTTAATGAAGGTCAACGAGGTCAAAATCAAAATCAAAATAAAGAGAGAAGAGATCAAGATGACTACAAAATTCATACCAGAATCCTTGATTGTACTAGCTAAAAATCAAGACCACAACGAGAGACATTCGATCACAGAATTAGCTCTATCCCACCTCCAATGAGATGTTTTAAGCAAATGATTTTAAGCATATGGGTTAGTGGCGGTTGAATGAAACTAGAAAAAGTGGCATTTAGTGAAGGGAAAGGACTTGGCTTCATCTCCCGCACCGGTAGCAACTGAGATAAGAGTGAAACTAAAGCGGAAAGGAGATGAGGATCCGGATTCTAGATTTCATTTTTCTTTTTTGTTTAAGTGAACACCCGGTAGCCAATTGATCAGGACTAGGAGCTGCAACAAGACAAATTAGTTCGCCTTCGAGTTCTTAAGAAGAAAAAGAAGATCCCGGAGTTCTCTTTCTAGGTTGAGGAGATTGCTTTTACTTTCTTGTTAACCCTACTCGAAAGAGAGTGAGTGGTGGATTCAAAGAAAAGCTATTCTTCTTAGCAGTTTCACAAGTGAATGGAATGATTCTTCCCCCGAGGGTGACTTCACTACCTGGATCCTCATCTCTTGAACTCGTTCTGGCAGCTAGTTTAATGGCACCGGCATCTCATCTAGTCTAGATCGATTCCCTAAGAGCTTCTTCTCTAGCAGGCGATTTGGCCCATTTTCTCTTTCCTGGTAATAAGGAAATTTCCCTATCACGACCGCCTTCCTTTATTCGGAATTCATTCGTCTCAAAATAAAGAGCTAACGAACCACACCAATTCAATTCCAATTATCTCTGACAGAGCAGGATAGCTGCCATCAACCCTTTAGAGCGAGGGCCCTCCGAGACCAATGCAGAAGGAATAAGAGCCTTTATGCCTTGAGCCTTGAGCGAAATCATTGACCTTGCGCCTGGTTTGATTAGGACATTGCCGCATTTCATCTCAAAGAGGATCTAACTCTTTCTTTCCAGCTTAGCCGAACTACTTCGGATCAATTCACTCTTTCTTTATCGCAACCAAATAGCCAAAGAGCTGATGAAAGAGCACCGTCTTCTCTTATTCCTGAAAACATCTTCAGAGCAGTTATTACAAAAAGACTAGCATCTCTAACAGGAAAAGCAAGCAAAGACCTCCCCTTTGGTTTGGTGGCCTCCTTCCTTGAGAAGAGTGAAAGCATAATCAGAATCAGACTCTTGGACGTGGGATCTTGCCTAAATCTATTTCCATTGAGTGGGGTAAGTCTCAAAAAGCATTTCACCGGCACGCAGCCCTTCTCCCCTTACTCCAAGAGCCGAAACAGCCTCTATTCCTTCAACAACAGTTAGGCCTTTTTCTAATCCTACAGCCCTTCTCCCAAGAGTTTCATAAAAGGCTACCGACTTGGCCTTCTTTGACTACGCTATTCTTCTCATTTCGAAAGAAGAAGAAGTAGCCCGCCAACGACAACAGATTCAATAGCTGGGGATCTTGCTATGAATGAAACTCCTAACCTTAAATCATAGAACCGGTGATTCTGTCCAAGAATCCGAAGTTGGAGCGGGAAAAAAAAATACCCAGTGGGTAGGGAAGCTGCCCATCCGTTATAGTTGCTTCAGAAAAAGAAATTGGAAGGTTGGGCGATCTCCTATCCTGTCCGGTCGTTGTGGCAAGCGAATCTACATCGATTTCAGGAAGTGTGCCTGAAGGCTGACCCCTGGAAATAGACTCGGATTTCTAGTTCATCGGAAGGGTATTGAAATCCATCAAAATCGAGCTAAAGCTATACAGGAAGCTCGAGCCCCAACAACAAACAACAAATAAGGAGCTGAAGTCGATTCGCCAACAGAGAAGGGGGTCGGACATGAATACGATTCGCGGACATGAAACATAATAACGCAGATGCCATGAAATGGGCAAGGAACTTCCTTAGGGACTTGTAGTCTTTACTTCCTTTGGAGGCTCTGCGGGGATAATAAGGGCTTTAGTTGTTGAAGAAAATGTCCCGATGAACCTTTATTCGCACTTTATGTCGCTAACCCGTGGCGGACAGAGGTTGCAGGTGACGGTAAAGGTACCTCCACATTTCGAACCTCGGGAGAGAAGGACGTTGATCGAGCTTTTCCATGCCTAGTCCCAGTTTCGGTTAAAGACCCAGAACGGGCTACAGATCTATACTAATGAAGTTTTTATTTGAGAAAGTCAAGCCAGGAAGTCCTTCTCTCATTCTGGTGCTTGTAAGATAAGACCGTAGATGAATTAGGAAAGAGGTCCTATGCCCGGTTAAGAAAGGCTGTAGTGATAGCGGCGGGGCTTACTTTCTCTTTGGTTCAGCTACTAAATAGATAAGTCATTTCTGCTTGACTATAGCCATCGGGGCGGGGATGAGGCAGAAACACTTGCCACACGTGATAATGCCACATTAGATAGAACAGTTTCTTATCAATAGAAGCCTTCGATGAAGAAGGTAAGTAAATGCTACTTAAGAAGCACAAGCACCCCTTTTTATTCACTAAGGATGAGATGTGCAGGAGCAGGTCGATGATGACACTGGGGAAGCCCAGTCAACCGATAAAGGAAAAAAATGACATTCGCCTGTTTAACTGCTAAGAATCATTTTATCTTTCGACTGGGAACTGCTTACCTTTGGTGCTTTATATTTTTTTATATAAGGTTGTAAACCCGTAGAGGCAAGGGCGAATCGAGTTAGCATCCCGTCATTCATGCCATGCCTTGTCAGCTAGGCTAGTTAGTTAATTCCTTCCAATAAAATAATTCTGCGATGATGCGCGTAATCGATCTCTTATTAGGTTATATTAAAATTTCTAGAGGAATGGGTTAAGGAAGACTAAGAGAAGAGAACCTGAAGTGAAAGGTCAGATAGTGAAAGATGAACAAGAAGCCACAACTCGAAGGCTAATTCATGCTTTGCCAATGAGTGATGTTATTTTACTTCATATCCCAAGTTAGGAATAAGATCACAGCTCTTACTTAAATAGCTTTGCTTCCTTCCATTAGTCAATCGGACTTTTTCACAAGATCTCTAATGCCAATAAAGCAGGAAGGGGAGGAGAATGCCAAATCGAAAGCAACCCGTAAAGCCGGTTCCCGTGGACTGAGTCTAGTGCTTCATACGTTACAAGACAAGGAAGGAAAGGAAGATAAGTACGGGAAATTAGAACCTGATATGGTTGACTACCCAGGGCGTGGCCGCTTCTCCCTTTGCCTACCTCTCTTTGTCCAACTCGTGTGTCAACGTATAAGAAGATTCCGTGAGAAGAGAGATGTGGTAGCCGACCCGACAATATAACATAAGAAAAAAAGTTCCAGCGGTCGGTTTGTAAAGCAAGATGGCAGGGCCGGTAGCGTTCTCTACTTAACTAAGAAGAAGTGGAGTATACGAAGCTAAAGGGGAAGGTGGGAGGGGGTAAGGTAAAGTTGAGATAGGATCGTAAGAAAGGTATAGGCTCTCCCTTTTTGGTTAGGGATAGCTCGCGCGTAAGGAAGACTACCCTTTGGAGCTAAATATTCCTTAATTCTTATAGAAGTCTTCTCAATTGACCAAGGGGGCTCCACTTTTCCTTACTGAATTCATTCTATGCGAAAGAGTCTCGCGGCAAGAGCGCTGTTGTAACCAGTTCTGATCTCAAGCACCTAACCTTTGTTGTGAGGACTTATTCGCCATCGGCCGGTAATACCCATTTCGTGAGATGGCGGTGATCTTTAGATGGTCGTGACCCTAATGTGCTGTTTTCCCGGGAAAAAGTAGAACCTTCTTTGGAAGAAGAACAAGGCTTTGATCCTATGCTTTTTATCTATCCAGTGACAGGGCAGCTGCTTTGTCCAATCTAGTTTTTTAGTCTATCTCTACCCGATGGTAAGCAGATCCAATCTATCCGCCCCTCCCATAAGGTTCGCGGGCCACTGCCCTTCGTTCCAAGTGAAAAGACTCGGCTAGACTAGAATAGAAGACTCAAAAATCCTCGGTATCGGCTTTATTGGTTGGATAGTCTTCCATCTATCGGAATATCTTCTTACCGAGGCAGAAGCCTCTTTTAACCAAAAGAAGACTTTGCAATCTCATTTAGAATGGATTGAATAGCCTGTTTACATTAAAGAATCTGACGGCCCGGAATAACGAAGAAATCCTCTTGGTATTGGATCCGCTCTTCTCTTAGCATGAACATGAATTCTATTCTATTCGTCTTCTTTATTCAGCCCTCACCCAAACCCTTCTTAAGACCACCAAGCCCTCCCGAATGAGTTCTACTATAGAAGCTTTCAACGGAGACCCGGGGACAAATCTTTCACTCAATGAGAAGTGAAAACCTGTGACTAGATCGTCCTGAAGACGGATGCGACGGGAAGAAGTGGCATTTGGAAGTGTTGCTGACTTAACATTTAGGTTTAGGCATAACAAAGCTTGCACTGTCTTTTCGCACTTAGGCGCACTGCGTGCCATTGGTAATGATTCTACTACGGTGCCACAAGTTCACAAGCTAATCCTAAGTAATCGTTGTTGTTCATTGGATTCCGGAGGAACTACTTCGTTAGGATTGAGGAATTGCTGTGATTCTTCCTGAATAGCCTGGATTCTCCCGTCGAGAGTAACTTTGAAAGTCTTACCTAAACTCTTCCGACTGAATATGATAAATCCTATAAAACAACGAGCTGCTATCATTTCTTCATTATAGATTGAGATCTTCTTCGAACTTAATGCACAAATAGATAGAATAGCAGCAAATAGCATCTTTCTAGCCTGCATATTCGTGGAACTCAATCTCATTTAGAAAGCCTTTTCTATCTTTCAGCGACTGAATGGGAAGTGGTTTAGGAAAGGACTTTAGAATCGGATGCGCTCGCCCAGCGAGAAAGGCCCTGACCCTGCCAACCAAGTAAAAAGAAAAAAGAAAGAAGAGAACGAAAAGAGAACTTCGTATTTTGGTAACTCTCTAGGAGTCATGTTTAACCTTGAATGCTATTAATATATTCTACAGTAATTGTCCCTCGAACTCGGAAAGTAATAACGAAAATGGATAACCCAATAGCAGATTCCGCAGCAGCCACCGTTGGAACCAATGAAGCAAATTATTGACCCATCATATCATCCGAAGAAACGGAAAATACCAAAAAGTTCGAATTCACAGCTAATAACATTGATTCAATTGGAATTGACATAATAGGAATATTTCGTCTATTAAGGAGGATTCCCTGAATACCTGAAATAGAGATGATCATAGAAAATGTGAAATATTTGAAAGGATCCGTTTCAGGAACGTAGAATGTAAGAGAAATTCAAATGTTAGAACTCTAGAACCTACATTAGAAAACATAGTTGATTAAATCGAGGATATTTACCATCTCCTCCCATAACCAACTAAGAGTTCCTTTGCCTTGTAAGTCAGAAACCTGACTAGGGTACTGAAATATTATCCATTTACTGCCCGAACAAGGTCCGGCATGGACCATTCGATTGGTAATTGCCTTTCTTTTGATTCTAGTAAGTGAAATATTTGTGATGCTTTCCAAGATTTCATGAAAAGGTGGAGCGCTTTGGGCATCAGATTCTGTACTTTCAATAGCTGTTCCCGAATTTAGGGAGACCCCTACGTTCAGATCGGTGCTTCAGGAGATCATAAACAATTTTTCACTAGGGGTTGGTTGCCCCTCAAAAATGATATTTGGATTCGGTGGGTTCATAAGGACTTCAGTTGTTGACTTCTTTTACTTACTACTTTATTTATAGTAATAGTAAGCAGGACATGAGAAGTCTTGTTTTACGCCAGACTTCTTTGGCGGTGCATATGGTTGGTTGTTGACCAACGGAAAGAAAGGGATTGTGTCAACTTTGTTCCTTCATCTTTCTATTTTTCTTCTCTTTTTATTTTATATTGCGTAAGGCAAAGCGCTTTCCTTTAAGAATGTATCTGGTTCAATTTTTCTTTCGTTAGTTAAGCCACCTTTTTCTAAAAGGGATTGTAGTAATTCTGTTTTTATACTCTTTAAAATGACTCTCTCATAATGAGAAATTTTTTCTATTCTTAGCTATTTAGAAGAATAAATCAATCTTTAAAGCTTTTATTTTTCTTAGAATTTTGCAATGTGGCTTGCTGCGAGTAGGGTTCTTTTGAATTTTTTTAAATAAGAATCCAAAGTTTTTTCCTTCAGTGGAACTCCCTTTCTATAAAAGTTATCTCATACCGCTTTTCGAAAATGCGATCTCTACGAAAATCACCTATGAGCAGCTCTTCCTCCACGCTTTTTTCGATGATATGTTGTTTTTCCACCATATCATCGAAGGCCATTCTATTGCACGTTTCACTCCCCCCAAGGAAGTGCCACTTGAGGCGATCCTCAAGTTCGTCGTAACTTTGCCCATCTTCTATAACAGGGTTGATCAGCTCAAGACTTACAGGCGGGGCGCTTCGGTGCGCTACAGGATGGTCCCGCAGGTAATCCTCTTCTGCCACGTGAGGCTGGTGAGAAGGTCCGGGAAGCATCCAATGCGCCGGAGAGGGGCTTGCTTCCGTAGTGAAGAGTGCTTGAAAAGCGCAGCCAATCACGAAGGCCAGAGGGGAGGAGCAGCCCATCTTGCAAAAAAGCAAAGAGAGGGCCTTCGCCCTCGCTACTTTTGAAAGTAGAAAATAAAAAAAAGAGATTCCCCCTAGCACATGACAGAGAAGATAGAACAACATCATCAGAGCGACGAATAAAAGAACCGGAAAGAATGCGCGAAAGCAAGTCATTGTCACCTTAGATTCAACCTTTTGTAAGAAGTTAGACACCTTAGATTCAACCTTTTGAAAGAGTTTTTCCATAGTAAGTAATTTTTTTCTTTTTGTTTGTTTGTTTTTCCCCGTCCGCTAGAATGAGCACTGTGAACTATCTGCTTTAAAAAAGAGAATTGTAAAAAAAATCAGAGCAATCTATCTAGTGTAGAACAGATTTGTAGTATTGTGGACCACGATTTCTAGCGCTTTTCAAAAAAATTTGCTTGCCTTGAGTGGACTAGGTCAGACAGTACGCTCACTAGATCCAACTATTACACACACGGAACACTAACCCTTTCTCGACATCCATTATATCAACAAAACCAAACCATTTCCTGACGTGAACTAAGCTTTCTCATTTGACTGTTTTATCTGGCTCCGTAGAAAGCTTTCTTTACTCAAGCAAAGACGAAGCAAAACCTTTCTTTTCTTATGATTAGAGGGAAGGATCACTCCAAAAAGCAAGCTTTCTTTATATACGATAAATAAATTTGAAGTTCTTTCCTCGGTCTTCATTCAGTGAAAGGTAGTTCGCTGGGCCTGTATTTTGCTCCCAGAGGTGCTGGTTCGACTCCAGCTCGCGACAAGACCAAAGGTCATAGAATATCTAGGCGCCTCCGTTTTCTCCTTAGATGGATGACAGTCCCATTTTTCTTTAAGTTCGAAGATTCTACTTGATTTGTTAAGCATGTGTACAAGTATCCCCCTACTGAAGGAATGGATTGTTTGCAGCTTATCAAAAAATCCGTTCTTAGACCTACCGGTGACCGGCTTCGCGAGACCATTTCGATCTACGCATGGCTAAGCTCTATTGGGCGGTGGCTTATCGAAGGACTACTTGAAAAGATCAGTAATAAAAAGAAAGACCTGCCCTTTCAGTGAAGTTGCTTTCTTCTCTTACGATATTTCTCGATATTTCTAGTTGGATGAAAAGATCGCTCCTAAATGAAGTCTCTCTTACAGTTCAAGAGTTTCGAAAGGCTCTTAGCACGGGAAGGGGATTTTACTTCTTAGAAGGAGATAAACTACCTAGATCTTTGTATTTATGGGTCTCTTTAATTGAAGATAGGAAAAATACATCGGTAGGGGAGTGTTCCGCCTTAGAGTGAAGCAAGAAGAACATCTTACTCAACAAGAGTATCGGAAGAGATGCGCCTTCGGGACTTCCCTTTTAGCGTGGGAGTAGAGAAGGAAAAGGCGAAGCTGAGTCATATAATAAGTTAAGGGGAACTATAAGGCGATTGAATTCATTTCAGTTTAGTCGATATGAAAGCTAGCAGAGCTAATATCGCATTTGAAAGTGAGATATCACTATTGATTGATTGATAGAAGCCCTATTGTAGACTAATAGCTCTAGCTTTCGATTCCTTCACACTTCCATTTGTTAGGAAGAGCTATTATTCATAGTATACAAAGTATACTTTATTTCCCGCTTCAAGCGAAGTCGAGGACCTTTCCTCATTGGCCTTCGGCTTCAGCAAATTTATCTGGGACCGTGTTTTGGTATAAGGACCAAGCCTTCGAGAGTCATCCTTCTTGTTACTTTGTTTTGTTAGAGGGGGTTCTTTATACTCTCGGAACAAGGCTGTTGGTTGTTTCTCAGTCAGGCATGTCTGTGCTTTGACTGGGAGGTCGAAGCTAAGACGTGGAATAGGTCTCCCATCAGCCAGTTACTTTATTTTGTACTAATCCCCAGTGGACAATGCTGCGCCAGAGTGAAAAAGAAGAAAATAAAAAAAATAAAAGAGAAGTAGGTTTTGGAAGGACCAACGGGGATGGAGGAGATGCCCCGTCAGGAGGTGTATTGCGCAGACCACTCAATCTTTTGGAAACTGGGTCCGCTGGGGTGGGTTATTTGGTTAGCACACCAAGGCTTCTGGCTGATCTAGTCTCACTGGAGAGTTTTTACTTCGAGGGAGGCGAAAGGCCCAATAAAAGAGTAAGAAAAAGATGTGAACATGAAGACAGAGGTTACCCTAAAGCTCGTGGGAGTTTCCCTGGTGAAAAGGAAAGCCCAATAACGGCTTCGGTAGAGAATCCAACTCTTTTCCTTTTACCACAAAAACTTCCCTGAAGTCAGTCCGGTCATTCCATACAACGAAGCTAGCGAACTAAGGCAGCACCCAACGGAACTTTAGTCTTTTTATTCTATTAGTAGCAGGGCCGTAAAAAGCAAGGGATAAAGAAAGGCTGCGCGGATGACGATGCTATCATAAGAGAGGACCAGACAGTTCCCGGTTCCGAAAGCAATAATCTATTTTTTTACTCCACCGCAACTACCGAGAGCTCTTCCTTTATTCGCCGCAGGAAGAAATTCCAACTATGCTACCTTCTAACGATAGGACTGGAATCCGAGCTCCTAGGCAAAAGATTGAAGCTTGAAGACAGAAAGAGAAGATATTAACGGGATGCTTTATAGTCGAAGTTGCGCCTAATGCTTAATCTAACTATTAGGTACTATATTAGAGAAAGACTCAATCTGCCCAATACTATACGCTAGGAAGAACTTTATTAGGGTAGTAGCCCAGCTCTTGAAGGGGGAAGCACATAACTAATAGGGTTCAGGCTTATAAGATTCATGTTATCCCCCCGAAGCCCTTATCGCCTGCCTGGAACTCCTAAATTCACTCTTTAACTAGAGGAAGCGCCTAAAAGGGGAGAAACTGGGCTAGACTGCTGATCTTATGGAGTAGTCTGACCCTGGGAAAGAGACTGTCATCGCTGCCGAGAATAAACATGCTGTGCCGGGTGACTGGAATCCTCTGAGGTCAGCTGAACAGGCTGACAATCGGCAGAAGATGCTGAGCAAAGCTGCTTGAAGCGTGAGGCTGACCCGTAACATCAACTGCAGAAGAATGTGGTTAGAGTTGATGAATAGGAGAAGGCCGCAATACATCTCCATCATCATTCTCCCCCGGGGCTTATTAATTAGGTTAAGGAAAAGATGAAGCGCCCCCATTAAAGAGAACATTCAAGGATACATCGAGTCTCTTGGATTTCACATCATAGCGTCTATACCCGGACTGAGCATATCCAAGAAAGACACAAGTGGTTTCCTTGGGGACAATTTCTCTCTTAACTGCGCAGGAATATGAACAAAAGACGTGCATCCAAACACTCGAAAATGCCTATAGTACTGCTCCAGTAAGAAGTTTGTGAGGTGCCGCTGCAGCTTCTTCCCTCTCTCTTCCCCCAAAAAAGGATAGAGATGCCCCGTCCCTTCTTTATGCACATCCATATACATAGCCAGACACAAAGGTGTACAATCCTGTAAAAATCTGCGGCATTCACTGTAGGTTCTCTTACTTGCTCTAGTGGCTGGCAAAGGCCAACCGAGAGGGGAGAACGAATGGCTCAGGAATCGACTAGTTCCGACAGACTCGTGGAGCTTGCAGTTTGGATTATCGTAGAAAGAATAAGAGGAGCCTTCTTAGGAAATGACTTAACTTAAAAGACAGAGGACGCCCCAGCTTGACTCGAGATCAAGACTCCTTACAGCTCGCACCAATAGCGGAGCGGCCGGATATTGATTGAAAAGGCGCAGCCCTGCGGCCCCGCTAGCCGCCTACCTACTCGTGTTCGTAGCTCGATCGGAGGTCAAGACTGTGGTCCGCCGGGAAAACAGAAGACGTCCGTATCAAGTGATACGTGAATTGCTCAATAGTGCTTCGCCACTACCGTAGCTGGCGGAAATAGCTTAATTGGTAGGGCATAGCCTTGCCAAGGCAGAGGTTGAGGGTTCAAGTACTTCCTTCCGCTCCCGGCTTCGTCGTTCCGCCCTGTATGAAATAGCAGTTTTTGATCCTTCTGACCCTGTTCTTGATCCAATGTGGAGACAGGGTATGTTCGTTATACCCTTCATGACTCGTTTAGGAATAACCAATTCCTCGGGCGGTTGGAGTATCACGGGGGGGACTATAACTAATCCGGGTATTTGGAGTTACGAAGGTGTGGCTGGAGCGCATATTTTGTTTTCTGGGTTGTGCTTTTTGCCAGCTATCTGGCATTGGGTATATTGGGATCTCGAAATATTTTGTGATGAACGTACTGGAAAACCCTCTTTGGATTTGCCCAAGATCTTCGGAATACATTTATTTCTTGCAGGTGTGGCTTGCTTTGGTTTTGGTGCATTTCATGTAACAGGCTTGTATGGTCCTGGCATATGGGTGTCCGATCCTTATGGGCTAACAGGAAAAGTACAATCTGTAAATCCATCGTGGGGTGTGGAGGGTTTTGATCCTTTTGTTCCGGGAGGAATAGACTCTCATCATATTGCGGCAGGGACTTTAGGCATATTAGCAGGTCTATTCCATCTTAGCGTCCGCCCGCCCCAACGTCTATACAAAGGATTGCGTATGGGCAATATTGAAACTATCCATTCCAGTAGTATCGCTGCTGTCTTTTTTGCAGCTTTTGTTGTTGCCGGAACTATGTGGTATGGTTTAGCGACTACTCCCATCGAATTATTTGGGCCTACTCGTTATCAATGGGATCAGGGATACTTCCAACAAGAAATATATAGAAGAGTCAGTGCTGGATTAGCCGAAAATCAAAGTTTATCAGAAGCTTGGGCTAAAATTCCTGAAAAATTAGCCTTTTGTGATTACATCGGAAATAATCCGGCAAAAGGGGGATTATTTAGGGCGGGTTCAATGGATAACGGGGATGGAATAGCGGTTGGATGGTTAGGACATCCTATCTTTAGAGATAAAGAAGGCCGTGAACTTTTTGTACGTCGTATGCCTACCTTTTTTGAAACATTTCCGGTCGTTTTGGTAGACGGAGACGGGATTTTTAGGGCCGATGTTCCGTTTCGAAGGGCAGAATCTAAGTATAGTGTCGAACAAGTTGGTGTAACTGTTGAGTTCTACGGTGGTGAACTCAATGGAGTCAGTTATAGTGATCCTGTTACTGTCAAAAAATATGCTAGACGCGCTCAATTGGGGGAAATTTTTTAATTAGATCGTGCTACTTTGAAATCTGATGGTGTTTTTCGTAGCAGTCCAAGGGGTTGGTTTACTTTTGGACATGCTTCATTTGCTTTGCCCTTCTTCTTCGGACACATTTGGCATGGTGCTCGAACCTTGTTTAGAGATGTTTTCGCTGGTATTGACCCAGATTTGGATGCTCAAGTAGACAAGCAGCCTGATACAACATTTCTTTGGTCTCTTTCGAATCGATTTTCTTTTTATGATTTTATTTTTATATAGGGTACCAGATAAATCTTGATTTGAATCGTTATTTTTTTTGTTACTCTTGCTCTTTCTTTATCCGGAATATGACCCCCCCCCCAAAATAATCAGGTATGGAAGCTATTATTGTAAACCACGATCGAATCTGTGGAAGCATTGGTTTATACATTCCTCTTAGTCTCGACTCTAGGGATAATTTTTTTCGCTATCTTTTTTAGAGAATCGCTTAAAATTTCAACTAAAAAATAAAAAAATGAAATGATTTTTCATTATCGCAATTGAAGTAATGAGCCTCCCAATATTGGGAGGCTCATTACTTCAATTAGTCCCCATGTTCCTCGAATGGATCTCTTAGTTGTTGAGAAGGTTGCCCAAAAGCGGTATATAAGGCGTACCCAGTAAAACTTACAAGTAAACCAGATATAAAGATGGCGACTAGGGTTGCTGTTTCCATTATTATATAATTTCAAGACCACAATGGATCTATGATAAGATCGTTTATTTACAATGGGATGGTATAGAAAGTCAACATATTTCAATGAATAAAATAGGATTTATGGCTACACAATCTGTTGAGAACGATTCTAAATCTGGTCCAAGACGAACTACTGTAGGGGTTTTATTAAAACCCTTGAATTCTGAATATGGTAAAGTAGCTCCTGGGTGGGGAATGACCTCTTTGATGGGCGTCGCAATGGCTCTATTTGCGGTATTTCTATCTATTATTTTAGAGATTTATAATTTTTTCGTTTTATTGGATGGAATTTCAATGAATTAGATCTATATGAACCCCCAAGTCCTAGCTTTGAAATAAAAAATGAATCCTTTAGAGCTCGGATTTCTAGCTAATTTGATTTTGGTAGTTCGATCGTGGAATTTCTTTGTTTCTGTATTTCTGGAATATGAGTGTGTGACTTGTTATAATTGATCCTATTGATAGTACAGAGAATGGGTCTGTCATCTTGATAGAGATGGTTCTCCTTCGTCGGATATTTATTCTAGTATCTAGAACAAGGAATATATGAAATAGATTAAGAAATATTTAAAAACTATGATTCATACTTAATATTCAAACCTCGCGGCCAGACTCCAAAAAATTTCCAAGAATTAGAATTTAGAAATATAAATCGAAATTTTTTCTTCTTTCAAATTTCAAAAGCCTTTTTATACTTATTTTGACGCGAAGATAAATCTTTCTTCGGATTTTTGGTTATTATCTATTCGTGGAATAAGCGATGATCCGATGGTTCTTACTCAGGGAATCTTTGGGCTTAACTTAGTATTTTTATTGAATCATCGTGGTTCTAGTATGAATCTGAGGTTATACGTTTCGTCACCACTTTGTGGAAAAGCCTTAGGTATGAATATGTTAGATACCTGTGACTCGATTGCTGAAATAGTATCTCTCCCCCAAAAAGCATGTTTTTTTTTTACCGACGCACAAAGAAATTATTTTGTTGCGAATGAACAAGATATTGAGGAATTGTCCATACGTAAAATCATAATTATTGATACGGGCCTTTTCCACATAAAAGGGGAATCTTTTGTTACAATAGAAGCAGAAGTGATGTGGATTATTCAAGAATCGAAGTTTATTTCCTTTATAAAAAGAAGATCTCACTGAACTTCTATGAAATGATTTCACGGGATTCAGCCAATTGTATTGATCGTGGAATATCATTGAGAAATAGGAATCCGTGTTATCAAAGGATTTCCTGCGATTCTTTCTAGTATGGAATGAGTCAATCATCCACTTTGGTATCTTATTGAACAAAAATGGTGATATTGTTCCTCCATTGATCAAGAATCTCGATTTTTGGCAAGTCTCACGATCATCCAATAAGAAGGGTTTCAATTTTTTCAAATGAACGATTTGAAGACCTATTGATTCTAAAACTGTGGATCGTTCGGACCTTTCAATTCATAGATGTAGATCTCGGACCTATGAATGGGGATATTCCCGAAACTGACAAACAAAAAAGGAAGTGAGTTAGACAAAAAAAGAAGCAACTTGGACAAAAAGAAACGAAGTGGCTTAGACAAATCTTTTTTGTCGATAACCTCAGACCAATCAATCGAATATGGATTAACCATGTTAATCCATTAGTGGTAATGAGTGTGCGCCCCTTTAGAGATAGGGGTGAGCGGCAAGCAACCCCTTGTATAGGGTTCCAAACATATCTTCCTAATAAGAATTAAGGGGCGAGCCAAAACCTAGTCTTAACAAGTTGCTGTTTCATCAGCCCTTGCGCTACAACTAGCCTTTTCCCT
The DNA here is from genome assembly GCF_021521415.1 of Bidens hawaiensis. Classification (NCBI taxonomy): domain Eukaryota; kingdom Viridiplantae; phylum Streptophyta; class Magnoliopsida; order Asterales; family Asteraceae; genus Bidens; species Bidens hawaiensis. The sequence goes on from NW_027491731.1 coordinate 315,662, forward strand.
TATTAGTAAGGGGCTGCTAGTTGTAGCGCGCATTGTACTAGTGAATAGGAAAAGCGAATTGAGATTACTAATGACGGATGGAGGTTGAGGATAGAACATGTTCGGTCCCTCGCCCTTATCTCCTTCGCCGGAGACTGCAAATGATGGGAATCCTATCGATAAAGAAGAGGTATAAGCATCGCCACTCGATCCAATCCGTCTCCCCTGGCCTCCCCAAAACACTCTTGATACGAAAGAGACCTCCCGCCATAGAGAAGAGATCTAAAGTCTGGGTCCCCTCGATCACCCTCCCTTGAACCTGAACTGGTCGAGAGAGATGAACCCGCACCACATTTTATAACCTTCGAACCGAAAGCCCCAACTAGAGATGGAATTCCAGAACCTAAACCACTCCGTTGAGAGCTCCGTGACTCGTTCAAGGGAAGGTCTACCAATGATTGCCATTCTCCCCCTATCTGTCTCTTGATCCCTCATTCCACTAATCCATTGTTACTTTACTGATTCATTCAAGGCAAAGACTCCCTCTTTGTTTTATTAGCGCACGTGTTCGTCAACGATGAAAGCCGCTTAAGACTCGAAGGGCTAGGCCCCCAGGAGGGCTTTCAGGTACTGGGTAGGGTGGATTATAGAGCTAGGGGCTAAGGTTTGTCCATTGGGATTGGGCATGGACGACTGGGACAGCATTGATGAAAAATGACAAAAGAAAAACTTCTCTCATCGCATCATTAACCGGTGTAGGATTAAAGATCAGGTCCTGGATTCGAGTCAAATCGATCTTCCCTCTCATCTCAGGGTGAGGCAAGGAATTCAAGGAAATGTTCGTTCTTCAATCTCTCGGCTGCTCAAGAAGTTGGACTAGCTGCTCCTCCGACCCGGAGTGGATTCTAGTGGAAGGGCAGAGCAAAGCTTTGCAGTAGGAAGGTGTTCGTTGCTGGGACGGGTTCAAACTGGACTGAAGGGAGGAGGAATTCAATAGTCCTCTCTTCCTAGGGATTCATCACTGGCTAGGGCTTTCGAATCAAAGCATTGGCATCTGCAACTAAGAGGGAGCAGTAGATCGTCGATGGAAGAGCCATGTCAGTAAACTTCTATTGGGACTTCTATGGATAATGGATTCGACTAGAGGGGCTCCTAGCAGCAAACTAGTTTAAAGGGCCCCCGCAGGAGCTGCCAGCATGATCGACCAACAAATGATAGGCCAGAGGGATGGGCTCCTTCGACTAATCAGTGATCCCTGGGCCTACCTAACACAGATGTCCCTGAAATAAGGGATTGGTTGATCGGAAAGATCGGGCAGGAGTAGGACATTCCATACAATTCCGATTCGCTAGCCTCTCAAATCCCATTTTTTCTTCGGGGTGAATTCTAAGGTTCCTTATTCCGGTTGTAAAGCGGAAGAAGAGGGAGAAGGGGCACAGCCCCACCAGCAGCCCACGTTTCTGACCCGAAAGGAATTGGAAATAAAAGAAGAATCTGTGTGTACTATCCATGGAGTGGAGTGACTATTCTGAATCTCCTCTTCTCTATCTCCCCCTTTTTTACCTTCGGCTATTACCGGCCCAACATTGGATTTGTTTGAAAACAATACAACCAAGGTGGCGTTCATTCAATCAAAGCTTTTATGCCCTAGCACTAATGACTCTCTTTGGAAAGAAAGGAATGCAGGGAACAAGTCTTTCCTTTCCACTGGTTCTTGAAAGCTCTCAATCTCCGCTTCTCCCATTTTGATTCTCCCTCTCGCATCAGTTCTGCATCAGATAATGAGCCCATGCGCAAACTTTATCTTTTATTGTATTGGCGCCCGGTAGGTAGGCTATTAGATTGAGTCGAAAGCCTACCGGTTCCGATTCGAGCGAGAGCCCAAACGGGGGAGGCGAGAACATCTTGATCAAAAGCTCCACTGTTCTGAATAGTGAGAAAGACTTTTTCAAATTTGATCAAATTGATCGATCATTTTTGAATATCTTAGGTGGGCCAACCGACCGACCGAGTTGGGCTGGGCGTCCATGTCACGGAACCTTTCTCTAGCCAAGAATCCCATTATTGATCGAATCGAGGCGGATCCAATTCATTGGCAAATGAAAAATCTACCCTCAGAAAAACCTAGAAAAGAGGAAGAGTCACTAAGACAAGAGCTAGGTAAGCAAGCAAGAAGGAGAGGCTAGAAAAGGCAGGGGCTCTCCTCTCTAGGAAGATTGTGTCCAGGATCTGGTAATCTAAAGCCTTGCTTCTTCTGGTCGGCTCGTATTAGCCTGTGCTTTATTACAGGTAGTCATTCTTCCGTTCCTTTAGTCTTTTCAACGGTACTTGAATCTTAAGTCGCGGTCATGTCTCGCCCCCCGGTATAGTGACCGGTTCCTTGTTTTACCCGAATTTCATCAGTTCCAGGCTCAAGTGCCTGTTCATCCATCTTCATTCCAAAGGCGAGCATATCCATTGAGTGACTGTAACTGCTATCGTTTACAGTCAATAGTTCTTAACCAACCCTTTTTAGAGCTTTATAAAGCTTTAAGAGAGAATAGGGAGTAAGGGGGACCTTCGCTTCATTAGAAATTGGACCCGGACCTTCTTTCTTCTCCTGCGGAGCCCTGATAAAGTAACCGGCGGCAGGTTAGTACAGTCCTCCTGCTTGCGGATTTTTCCCTGCGCTGATTCAGGAGCCTTCTTCTTTCTAAAAAGAAAAAGAAAGAAAAAAGAGAAGAAAGGTTTGGTTACGGGAACCAACGGTGACGAAGGTTACCTACTTTCGGCGGACGTGGAGGCAACGAGTTTAGTCGAACAGTGTAACGAGTCTAAGGTTACAGAAGCGTTCGCCAACTTTGATAGGCATAACATTGCAAGCAAATAGAGCAGCGAGCTTACCCTTTCTTTCTATTAGAGTCGTGAACTTGTTGTAGTCGGTCCTAAAGGGAGAACCTTTCTGCTTACTTGCTATATCCCAGCTTCCTTGCGCGGCTCGGCTCGTTCTTCGAGCCCTACTTCCCCCTTCCCCCTCTCTCCGTTTACCGTCCAAAACAGGCCGTATGGAGTATAGCTAAGTGGTAAGGCATCGGTTTTTGGTACCGGCATGCAAAGGTTCGAATCCTTTTACTCCAGATTATGAACACCCGATCGGATCTGTCAAAAACGAGCTGACGACTACAGGGGAAGCGGCTGACTGCAGTCCGTGAGCCCAGCTTGTAGCAAGCCAAAAGTTTGACTTGAGCCTACTTTGCTAAGAGAAGAGAGAGAAGGAAAAGACAGACGGCAGAAAGTAATCCTTCCAACCGCGGAGTTGAACACAACACTGACTTCGGCCAGTTTCTTTCATCAATCTCCCGGCCCTTGCTTAACTCCTTGTTCCGTAAACTGGTCGCTGGTTGATCTGATCGGACCCCGGACACGCGAGAGCCTAGCCCGAGAGGAATGCATGGTTCCCCGGCGCTTCATGGGGCGGACGTTCGCAGTCCCCCTCCCTCTAATCTAAGCCTACCTCGCTCGCCCAGGCCTGCCGACACAATAATGGAAAGACGGAGCTAACCTGCTTGCTTGTGCAGGCGATGACCGCTCGGCTAGGGGGCGACAGAGGAGCTTCGAGTGACTTTTTTCTTTGCCCTTCGACAGCCCGTCACTCGGAGCTCTGCCCTTTGCTTTGCCCCGTGCTGTCTTCCTCCAGTTACCCCCACCCAATAGGCCCGCAGTCAATTTCCCTTCTCTTTCTCATCAAACAAAAGACAATCTCCTTTTGCCTGCAAGCTAGCCTCGCCTACCTTATCTATAGGCATTTCTATCCGCCCGCGCACGAGATCAGATCGACTACTCTACTACCATCATGCCGAATTTCTCAATAGAACGGAAAATGAATAGCTTATTCATAATCTTAGAGGCCCTGCACCGCTGCATTTAATTGCTCTGTCATAAAGAAAGGGAAGGAAATGTTTTTTTGATCAATCGCCTGAACCTGCCTTTCTTTCTTTGCCAGGAGGGGTGGGCCAATCACTAATGGATCTCTCAACGAGAGCCTCATTCTGTCTAGAGGAAATTTCTTAGGTTTAGGTGGATCCGGTTGATTATGCGATTCGGTAGATGATTCGGAAGTTGGTTCAGCGATAGATGTAGTCGATGGGCTAAATCGTCGAACTCCTCATTGCCCCAATCTTCCCTGTAGGCTCCCTGCTCCGCCAGCGCGACAACTGTCCAAATCATTTGACGCTTCTTCTCACTGAGCAGCCCCTCGACTTCTACTTCAGGTTCGGGGAGCTCCGGCAGGGGAACTTGAGTCTCAGCAGAACCTTCCCTTTTTTATCTCTCCTTTCCTGCGAATTTTCTCCATTTTGCTCGGTCGGGGAGCGGAGGTACCCTCGAGCGGTGGCTTGGCAGTGCTCTTTGAGGTAGCGGGGGTACAACTCGGAAGGACACAACCCCTACCAGCCGGCCTGTACTGCTAAAGAAAAAGGTCTATGGAGATGAATGCCAGTCTTGATTTGACTAGGTTAGAGAAGATGATGGTAAGACTAATCCAATCAGCGGAAACCATATCCAAAGGCATGTCTGGAATGCGTTCGGCATTCCTCCGTAGCTCCTTTGTCACTCTACAATCCTCCTAACTTCAGTTATCCGATATTCGCCCTCCGGGGAACACACGAAACAAAGATATGAACTGGGTAAATAGAAATGGAAAAGAGATGTTTCCAATTCATCAAAATGAGAAGCTTTTTCTACATCCATATGATCTACTAAAGTAGATCGGTATTGCCCATATAATAAAAGCAGATCTTGGTCCATGGAATCCCAAGAAGGTAAGAACTCCAACCTGTCCGATGCTTCTTCGGCCAAATACGATATACAAGTGGGACCTGCACTATGCGCAAGCTGTGCGAAAAACCGCTTCTTTTTTCCGGTTCTGAAACAACTTGGGCGAAATAGGGTTCTACCGGGAAACAATGGATATTTTAGTTTTCGCCATTGGTTACTAGTTGAGCCACTGGAATGGAATGAGATAAGAATCTCTGGAGATCTTTCCTCTCCGCTTACTCGTAACAGGCTTTCCTTCTGTAGAAGACTTCTTCCAAATGGCATAATTGGGAGATTGATTCCTCGATCTTCAAAGAAAACTGACTACTCCTACTCTTTCTACTCCTTTAGGATAGGATCGTCGTTGGTCCTTGTTTCACTAATGATCTAATGATCTCACCATTTTCTAGTAGTTCTCGCGAACGCACGAGGGACTATCCTTTCTATCGCTTGCCCTTTCTTTTCACTCTCAAGACAAGGCTCTCTCTCTTTTATAAAGCGAAGCAAAGCGCATGGCGCTGAAGCTCAATTAACACAGACGAACACGATGCAGGGCATAGCATAAATGAAACCGCTGATCATTTCATAAAACATATATGCTTTCCCTTTCTCGATGCTTTTTTTGGGTGACTCACCAACCGACCCAGCAGTGATCGATGACATAATTGTACGAACAAATCAAAGTAATTGGATTTGGTAGTTCTCCATGGACTTCTCTCTTTAGCCCTTTGTATATGTTCATAAAAAGGTGTGTACCTCCTGAGGGGGGCCGGCCTCCCACTCTCTTATCATATGCAGCATTGATTAGCATAGCTGGGTTGGGTGGATCGTGCAATAAGCCTCTCTCGACCCTCCTTTTATCATACGTCTTTATGAAAGCCTCTCGCCTTTCGAGATCCGGTCCATCATCAACTCAGTCAGATCTTCTTGTTTGCCCGCTTTGATTAGGCTTCCTTTAACGGATTTGATCGGCATTTCGTGCCTGCAGTCCTGCAGAATTCGACCTTTTATCAGGGTAGCGTAGTAAGGTTAGAGGCGCAACTAGAAGTGTTGGCCCTCTTTCTTTTTCTTGATCAATTCGATTGCAGTCTCCGAAGTCCTTCTTGATCGATGGTCCCCATTAGGATTAGTGCTAATTAGCAGCCTTTTTGGAAGGTGAGATACTTATGTGTGACCGCGGATTCCACGGTAGTAGTAGTTCTAGCTCTACATTAGGAGCAGGGGGCTCTACCTAAAGGAGGTACGGACCCCTCCCATAGTACGATACGATGCAGCTGAAAAACTGAATAGGCTACCGCGGCCCGCTTCGCTTTTGTTGCGGAGCTCACTACTTTTAGAGTAGTGCTTGCAGCTTGCTACTTTCTGTTCAACCGGAGATCGCTGTCTACTCCACGAGTCGCCACAGCTTCGCCTAAGCCACTTGTATATAGACAACAATAGCGCCCAAGATTTGCCCTTCGCGTAGTTCATTGAACCTTCCAACTTCACTCCGTGGCCTGTGCTATAGAAGCGTGTCTTAACTAATTCCTTTGAACTCATTTCAGCTATTCTACCTCTCGATATCTCCTCACCTTGCACCTTTTCTTTCTTTTTCTCATCCCATGATCCTTTCCCATGTCGTGGATGTGCTGCAGTGCTCCTTCATTCTTCATAACGACTATAACCAAGCTGCCAACCAATAAAGCAAGCACCTTCTTGTACTGAGACGTGGAAGCTCCGTTAGCACCTTAAGGCTGTCTTTCTCCTGAGAACCCTCGTGAATATTCAGAGACTCGGCTAATGCTTCTAGGCCCACATTCGGAGACAGACCAAGCACCTCTCTTATCCACTCACTATCTAATAAACCGGACTGGCTTATTATCTGAATGAGATCGAAAAGAGAGGAGGTAGCCCCAATCTTCCTATAGGCGCATACGAAAGGTTCTGAAAGAATTGAAAAAGCTCTGAAAAGAAACAACCCGACCTGAGGAACTACCAACAACGGAAGAACTAGCAACAGCGGGAGAAACCTTTTCTAACCTCAGCTTCACCCCCTTCCTCGGGATTCTTTCTTTGATGATATGCCCTAAGCCCCTTTCAGAAGACCGAAGTCATTGGTGCTTTGCATAAGGGGTAAGCCCGCCATAAAGACTATTGGTACCTATCATAGACTTGACTTATTTTAAGGGCTTGAATTCCTTTCCCCGAGTTAGAGGGGTTTTCTGAAGGTCTTCCACAAGGGCCACTTGGTTCTCAAAAAGACTGTTACCCCCGGCCAGAGTAGATGTAGGCAAACGGATGTTTCTGGGGGGAACTACGGGAGACGGAGACAGGTGGTTAGGCGATATTCTAACTTCTGGCTCATCGCAATTCCATTTCTTAAAGTGCAAGTCCAGTTTTCTCTTTTTTTGAAAGTGAAAGTCAGGTTAGCCCCTTCTTTCAATTCCAAAGATGCTCTCAAATTGTTGTTAAAGATTATTTTACCCTAAGGCTTCTCGCGGTCAGGCAAGCGTGGCAGAGCGTAGCATGTATCCAGCCATCCGAATTACTTACTGAAGGGCAAGCACCAACGAATTACTCACTTCATTCACAGCGCGGGGGAGAGACAGAGAGGGGTCAGTAATAACTCACAGCCAGGGTAAAAAGGTCCTACTTCCTTACTCACTCAAGTCATTGCTTTGACCGGCCGAAAAGAAAACATTTTTTAGATACTTGTTACATGCCTGGCCAAGAGCGCAAAAGAGCTTTATTTATAATTAGAGTAAGGGAACGCCATTTGCAATGCCTTTTCTTGCTTTCGACAGGACCCCCTTCCGACAGGAGAAAAAAGATTACGTCAATGCCAATTAATTGCCAATGATATAGAGTTTCTAGCGATTACGACTATAAAGGGAAGGAGATGAATGAAAGACTCGTACTGCAATTGCTGAAGAGAGATCAGAGCTAGTACTACAGGAAGCGATAGCGGACAAAAGAGCTTAGAGAGCAGTGCAGCTAAGTGGGAAGATCTGTGATCTTTTTGAAAGAGCATATCGCAAAGACCTGTATATTGCACATACCGATTGATTGTATAGATTGAGTCTCATTTAGAGAGTTATGCTATATCTATAGTACCTCCATGAGACTTTCCAGATCGAGGCTAGAAGCTACCAACACTTTAATACAAACAAAAACAGAAATCGGAATTCATGGGGCCCAAGGCCTTACAGAAAAAGATCGATGAACGATTAAGCGAGACTTTGCCTTAGAGACCAATGAAATGAGACCAAGAAGCTTTATTACACAAAAGTTCTTTGAAGACCTTTTGCTTCTGCTTCCCTGCTTACTATTGCTATCACCTCAACTGCTTTGAGCTGATCACATAGAGTGAAGATCAATAATGGGCGGAAAGGAGTTCACAAAAGACCACCGAGCGAGAGAGAGAGAGCCTTCGCTTACCTGTTTAACCATGCCCTCCTATCACACCTAGCTCCCTTTTCCTTCAGTCACAGTTCTGCTTCCAACTACCGATGGGGGAGAGCTTGGACGTATAGCAAAATTGAATAAGAGATATGGCATACAGGAATAGTATATGAAATCACAAAGGTGACTGGAGATGAGCGTGGTTAATACTTCATAATGCACCTTAGCAATTACTAGTAATGCCCCTATCGACCTCAGTCTTGTTTTTTGCTAGCTTTAGTCTAGAACTATACTATCTCATGAAAGTCGAATATCCCTATGATGCTAGCCAGTGAAAAAGGAAAAAGTCTACTTCTTTGCTGGCTTGACTCTAGAACTAGTAGAGGAAGGTAGCGATGATCGGTCTATCCCATTAAGCGTAATCCCCCTAGCCAATGAAAGGACTACTCTTCTTGGACTGTGAGCGACGACACCAGATCAGAGCTAAGTGAGGACGCTAAATGCGATTAAACTGCTTTATAACTACTCGATTGATAAGTCTTGCCAAAGTCCTAGACTTGAATGAAGCAGCCTGGCTGAAAGTCGTATTTGCTTTTGCTTTACTTCCCTTGTTCTCTTTTCTTAGTTAGGCCCAAGAAAGTACAACATATATTTGACTAATATACTAAGATGATAGCTAGAGACTAAATATGAGAGTGCGGGATCTAGATTTGTAACAAATATTCGACTTTGCTTATGCAAATTGTTATGTACCAAAACCAAAGAATATCGTCGATGGGCTACAAAAAAAGAGGATCCTACTTCGCTCATGTACCGTCTTTTAACTCTCCTACCGCTGGTAAAGCTAGCAGTTTAATACAATTTCTGCATGCTAAGACAGCACACTAGTACATTTTCTTTGACCACTGAGACCAACCCCCAAGCCCGGTCTTTGAACTAATAAGGCATAGTAGAAAGCTTCAGATTGACTATCATCGCGCTTGAAGTCCACCCAAAAGAGTTCCCCGGCTTCTCGCGATGAGCACAGCGCAGCAAACGGTGTTTGCGCCAGAGGAGGGTGGTGAGAACCGTTGAGCCATTGGCTTGCTGAGCTTTTCTGCTTTGGGTTTCTCACCCACATCACCGAGAGGAGGGCATTTTTCGTTATAGAAAAGAAAGGTCAAAGAAAGGATTCAGTAATGACGCTATGCATCACCCTTGAGTGCTGTGCTGAAGAGAAAAAAACCGAAAAAAGTTCCCCACATTGGGAGATAAAAGAGAAGACTGCGTTCAATGATCAATTGTGCACATCCTTTTTGGATGGTCAACTTAGAGTGAAAGCCTACGAACATAGACTTTGTGACTGACTTCGCCGTATAAGCATATCTTCACTGAAAGTCATTAGGGCTGCTTTTGCCCCTGCCATGAATGAGAGTGAGTCCAGTCCATCTTCCTTCCTTGTGGGGATCTGCTGTGTCCTCTACATTCGCTTCATCCTCCGCTTTTGACTCCTCTACTGCGTAAAGATTTTGATCCCCCGTTTAGTGAGTCGTGAAAGCACCTACCTTATGTTTAGACGTATTGGTTTCAGTGAAAAGCCAAATAGAGAGTTTTGCGTGTGCCTGCTTTAGTAAGAGTAAGGAAAAAGCTTGAAAAGCGTACTTGCTTTAACAACGGAAAGAGGTTCCTTCAGCGGTTTAGCTTTAGGTCTCGGTTCAGGTACTTTTCATGATTGTGGTGTTTGATTGGGCATGGGCGTTCCTGTCCTTACTTAGAGGTCAAGTTGCCACCTGTCTTTCGAAGGGGGGTTTCCCAGCCTATCTCGGTATATGTTACCGATAGAAGGAAGAAGAATCTAATGATTTCCCTAATTCTGTGAGAAAGAAAAACCAATTTGTTAGAGCTGGGGCAGAGAAGCAATCAACAGAATGGGTCCCTGTTGTTCACAAGTGAAGGGGATCAAGATCTCGTAAATTCATTGTCTTTCTTGATTCAAATCAGAAAGAACTTCTTTCGCTATTGAAGCCATGCCTGAGCTGTCAGCTTATTAGCATCCCTCTTCTTCGTTAGGAATTGTCTGAAAAGGTTCAATTGAATCCCATGCTTTCATGGTCCCTATCTCTGCCCCGGCACTAGCCGACACGTAGGTCTATTCCGCGCTTTCCTAGGTGCGCATCTCTATCTACTAAAAGTAGGGGTGGTTGCCGTAGAAAGATTGGGTCATTCGTAACCAGAGCAAGAACCGATGCTACAGCATAAATAAAGCTATACGTGGTGGCCCCTAAAGGCGTAACTGACAGGTTCTGTTTTATCTGCCCTTCCGAGTCAGCCCGTACTCCAAAAAAGCAGAGGTGAGGTCCGGAGAGTGGGATGGATCTACCTGGCAAAGGTGCCGATGTCAAGTGGTTAACCGAAGTGTTGGAATATGCTCTACCTACGGTACCTAACTAGTCTTTCTTTTCGGTAAGTAAGAATACATTGATCGATGGAGGAGAACCCCCGAAGTAAACATAAAGAAGGGGTTTTCTTGTAATAAGTTCGGCAGATTCCCACGCGTTACTGAGGTGAACAACTTAGCTTACTAAAAAGCATCAGTTAACTGGATTAGCTGGCATAATGAAACGACCAAAGAACGGAAAGCCTAAGATCTGCCTGTGTGTGGAGAGGAAGAATAAACTTTGGGAATCTCTAGAAGATTCCATGACCTGCCGTTGCTTCAGTAAAATAGGTTGGTAAAGTAAAGGTTATTTATCTGATGTACCTCATAGTTGGGCTGTACCTTCCTTATGCTCTTTCTGCTTGATCGTTCTCTTATCGTTAGGGCCAAGAATAGAGTTCCTTTCACACATTCTGAGAATCCAAAGAGAGAATCCACCACGCCAATTCGTAGAATTCAAACGAAGGGATTCGCTAACCTGGCAGGCGATCAGATGAGAAACATGCACTCAAAAAGATTTTAGTGAGCCTACGACAACCCTTACAGTTAACGAATGTACGCATAAGCAGGCGGGACTTGACGTTTCACAAACAAAGTAGGTTTTTTATCCCTTTGCCTGCATCAGCGGAAAATGGGAATTCATTGATAATGACGGGGGGATACTCTTCTAGAGTACAGGTAATTTGGCTAGATCGTTTGTACCAGGATCATGCACCTTGTCCCCTACAGTATACATACTTTCGTTTATCGAATCCCTGTTCATTTTATGTCCTGAGGTCTGCTAATTATCGAAACCCAATGCTTCGTCCACCTTCATTCAATCAAATCTAAAGCACAAGTAAGATAATAAGCATCAACTCACGCTTCCATATATCAAAGGGTATCGATTCAGGCAAGTGGAAGTGAGATTGAGTACATGTTAGGGGAGAAATGAATTGCCAATAACTGATTCTCCCCAATCAACAACCAATTCTCCGCAATAAACTGCGGGCACACGCGTAAAGGCATGCTTAGCTCGGTTAAGAACGGCGATGATTCAACCGCTTCGCCTAATGATCGTTAGCTGATAAGAACGATGAATAAGGGATGGTATATTTCTCCGACGAGCTCGATGACCACGAAAAGAGATGAGGGCTTTCCTAGGCCTTGCCGAGAGGTTTCTTTCGGGGAACAAAGGACGAAATAGAATCGAGTTGGTTATTAACCTCGAGGGCTTCTTTGTTAAAGCGGTTCATGTATTCGCGAAGGATTCAATCCAGCCACAGGTTCCTCTGCGACTTCGTCTTCCGCTCATATGTAAGCTCTTCTCCATGGCATATTTTGACTTTGATCTTCGCTTCTTTCATTCGGTTTCTGATTCTTGGCTGAACCAGTAAGTTTCCAACCTTCGCTTTTATAATCAAATACAAATAAAAATCTTGCTCAGTTCAAGTCAGCAGGATCTATCTCTTATGCAAGGTTTATTGATGAAGGTTACCTATTATTTAAATCTCTATATTTGATATAAAGTAAAAAAGGCGCTCTCGTGCAATCTAAACAAGACAAACTTACAGAATCAAAGAACCTAACAAATGTAGGCGGAATACACTCATGATCAGCTTCACAAAGGGGAGATTGGGTCGAAATCTATTTGTGAGATTTGGGATCGGCATATATTATCATAAGCATAAACATAAGTGAGGAGACCTGATTCAAATTAAAAAGAACCTCTAGGAAGGTACCCTCGGCCGCCTATGACGGAGGACTTTTTTCCTCTTCTCTGAAATTGGGATTACCTCTCCCTTAATATGATATTCTTTTTGCGCTCTTGGTCTTCGAACTAGTCATTAATGGTTGGCTTCATTGGTACCCTTTCGGTATGCATTGCGAACACTTTCATTTTAAGCGTCTCATCTTCTCTATAGAAGCAAAACTCGAACGGTTAGAAAAGATGGTCCAACTACATAACTTTTTCTTTTTCATTACTTCCATGGTCGTGCCTCGTGGCACGGCAGCACCCGTACTATTGAAATGGTTCGTCAGTAGAGATGTTCCCACAGGTGCCTCTTCTTCTAATGGTACTATAATTCCTATTCTTATCCCTTCAGTCTCTCTTTTGGTCTATCTACATTCCAGGAAATTCATACGCTCCACTGACGGAGCATAAAGCGGAGTCTTAATTATAGCGAGCCAACCAATTCTATTACCAGACATCCTTAGGAGAAGCTCATCCGAAACTAGAGCAAGAAAGGCCTTATTTCGTTTCGTTCATGTTCTTCATTTCCTTCTTATCGAAAAAAAGGGGGATTTCTCATATTTAGAATCTTTCTACGGTGTGCTCCGTTTACTATTCTTTCGTACTTTTTTCTCTTTACCACGCGATAGGTCAGCGAAGCGTGAGCGTGCGCGGAGAAGGAAAGGCCAAAGACTTCGGCCTAACGGGAATGAGCAAGGACGAAATGACAAGATGAGGTGCCCTGGACACCCCCCTTTAGAAAGAAGGGTCGAAGTTTTTGGGCCTGTAGCTTTACACGTCCCCCCTTCGTCGGGCGGTGCTTGTGTGGGGAGTGCGCCACCAGAAATCGGGCTTGAAGCTCTCACCTTACCAACGAGCCGACAGCTGATGGCTGTTGGTCACGGCTACTACAAAAAAGCTCCAATGAAGATGAATATTTCACATGGAGGAGTGTGCATCTTTATATTGGGTGTTCTTCTGTCGTGCGACCTAGCGGCTTATGTGCGACCTGTGGCCCACGCCTCCTATTTGATCAGGGCGGGTGGCATGAACTCTGATTCGATCCGGGTATTCAATCCTGCCACTGAGATGCTCAGTTGACTCCTTAACCTTGATAGGAAGATGGCTTATTCAATAATTCGTGCATAAGGGTAAGGAACTTTGGATGAACTAATGCGATTGGGTGTAAGCCTCGCTGCTCGGAAAACACCCAGTGCTGAATACACTGAGAGACCCGAAAGCGCAGGTAACGCCAGTTGGCGAAGTGGCGTTAAGCATCCTTAGCGGCACGAAAAGAGAGGTCGTGATGATATCATCTACGTCCGTACCGCTCCTCGTGGAGTAGATCCCGCATCCAACCAAGTCTTTGAACAGGGAACGGGAGAATTCCTACTACCGCTGGCGGCCAGCTGGTCCGTGAGCACGGTGGGGACGGGCTTCCCAAAAAGCCAGCCCGGGCCGGGGTCAGTATAGGATGAAGGGGACGGCCCTAATGTTGTGTTGGCAAAGCCAACTTCTTGTGTTTCGGGCGGAGAAAAGCGGACGTGGGGACTCGGGTCGGGGCGCAGCGTAACTAAGGGATTCCATTTAGGGCGAGACAAAATGGGCGGGCACGGCTGGTCTGGTGTCCGAACTGATTGGTCAGACGACGACTACTTCATTTATTAGAATAGTATTAGCCGCCTGCCCCGGAATGGAATGAGATGGAATAGAAAAAAGGGAAGCGCTCTCGGGTCGGTTTTTTGGGAGGGATAAGCTTGTGAAGAAGGAAGCTTATCCCCGCCCCGACTGTCAGCTGCTGGCTCTCTCCATCTCTCCTAAACTTCCCCCGGGTTTCGGCCCGAGCTGTATGAGGCAGAAACTCGTCCCACGTACGGTTCGGGGGCCGAGCCCCCACCCAGCAGTAAGGGTGCAGCTTAGGTTAACTAACACAAAGAAGATACAGTTCACTCTACGATTGCCTTTGGGTTCCAAACTCCATAAGGGGAAGGAGCGTTGTTGTTTGCAAGGTCTCGATTATTTACATGGACCCAGTTTTCATTCAATTTGTGGTAATTTTCTGATCTATAAACCGTCCCTAACTAACGATCGGCTCATGTTTGAGGATGATGAATTACTTCGTGTCGACCTGTTGCCAATAAACTTTCCGGCCTCATATGAGAATGGAAAACTGGAGCATTTTCTGCTTCGGTGGATGAAGAATCGCGAAAATAAGAATTTCTGGTTGACCATGTTCCCAGAAAAAAGATACCTTCAAGAAACGACAAACACGACTGAAGTGGCTATATAATCAAATCCATTTACGGATCTATATGCTCCGATTTGAACTTCCAGTTCCAGAAATACTACCATAATGAAACTGCCTTTTATTTTCTTTATTCGGATCAGATTTATGTTGGCTTCATTGGGGGAATCGCGTAGTTTGTTACGTCAACTCCAAAAGGATAAGTTGCCTTGGAATCGATAAAGTTAAGTGTAATTCATAATTGCATAAAAGGAGGAGAAGTAGCGGCTGCGCCGCGTTGAGGCACTTCTTCGACGGTTCCCGTATGCCCGACCTGCCGTCCCGCTCCGAAGAATTGGGTCGGCGGGCGGGCGAGACAGAATGGGCGGGCACTACTAACCAAGACAAGCCCAGTTCTCGCCGATAGGCACTGGTAGCTTGCTTCCAAGCCTTGCCTTATATGATAGTTGTGGCCATGGCCCGAAGGAACCATAAGCACTTGTACAATTCTTCAAGTCAAGGCTCCCGTTGCCCAGAGCCTTTACTTTCCATGTTTTTAGTCAAATGCGCGCTAGCGCGCTACAACTAGCACTTTTTTCTCTGATAGGCTCGCTTCTTCGAGGTAGATTCCCCCAGATCAAATGACAAGGAGCCAAAAGCGAAGATGGCAGCAGAGGAATCTGATGGCTAGGCGAAGGGGGGGGGGGGTTGAATACTCCGGGTTGGTTGGAAAGTCTAAGAGGAGCCGTGATAAAGAATAACCTCGGAATAAGGAGCCCGAAGGGAAATTAAAGCGGGATATGGATCAAATCCTCCCCCCCCAAAAAAAAAATGTACCAAACTCAACATAGATGGATCATCTGCTATGGGAGAGAGTGCGCGTGGTGGTATCCTGAGAAAGAGTTAAGGTCAAATTTTTCTTTTCTTCTCTTCATTCTATCACAATGTTACTAACATGATGGCTGAGACTAGAGCTCTCAGAGATGGGTTCAAACAATGTTCTTATAAGGGCATCCAAGTGAATGACGTCGAATCTTATTCCAAAGTTACGTGGACTCCATCCTTGGTCTTTTATCCACCCCTTGACATGTGATTTACTTGATCAGAGAATGCATCGGCTTATTGTCTTCTGGCATGATGGTTTCTCACATCTATAGACAAAGCAACTCAATTGCAGACAGACTGGCTTCTCATGCTTACTCTCAAAGGTCTGATTGCATCGTTGAAGCTGCTTCTTCTCTCTTGCAAACAAGCCTACTACATTGACAAGGAAGGCCTTTACTCTTATTCCTGTTCCCAGAATGCTTTCTTTCATCAAATTCACGTAAGAAATAGAAAACGTACAACTCGTACAACTAAAGGCTTGTCAATTCTTGGTGTAATACTCACTCGGAAATGATGGGTGTCAGAATTGATCACTTTTCAGGCAGTTTCATCTGTGTAAGAATTAGGAATTCCTCTTACAACTCGTCCCAGAATGGGCGTTATGGCAAAGAACAAGAAGAAAACAAAAGGAGAAATTTGTCCAATAGTCACAAATGGTGCCTCCACAGGTTGACATCCGATCCAACCAAATAGTAAACGATCCGCCAAAAGCAACCAAAATATTCCTTGGTGAATCGGGAGAAAACTTGAACTACGTACATACATACTTCTAAAAAAAGGTAAAGCCAACAGACATAAAAAAATTGGTGCTATTGCGGCTACACCTCCCGCTTTGTCAGGTATACTACGAAGAATGGCATGGATCGGTAGGAAATACCATTCCGGTACAATACGAGGCGGGGTGGGCATCGGATTAGCAGGTATATAATTGTCGGGATGCCCCAAAACATTAGGAGCATAAAAAATAAAAATGGAAGAAAAGATAGCAAAAGCTACCCAACCTACTAGATCCTTTACATAAAAATAAGGGTAAGAAGCAATTTTATCCATCTCTGAATGTACACCGAATGGATTATTTGATCCATATTGATGCAATGCGGCCAGATGAAGAAGACTGACGCCTACAAAAAGAAAGGGGAGTAAATGATGAAGACTAAAAAAACGATTTAAGGTGGCATTGTCCTCAGAGAAACCACCCCAAAGCCAAGTAACTATGGTATCTCCTACTACTGGTATAGCGCTAGCTAAGCTTGTAATTACTGTATCCCCCCAAAAGCTCATCTGACCCCAAGGTGGTAAGTATCCTATAAAAGCTGTCACAATCATTAATAGTATGATTACAACTCCGAGACACCGAACAAATTCCCTAGGACTGCTATAACTCGCATGATATAGACCACGTAAAAGATGAAGGTAAACCACAACGAGAAACATACTTGCCCCATTAGCATGCATATAACGGAGCAACCAGCCCCCTTCAACATCTCTCATAATGTGTTCTACGCTGTTGAAAGCTAGATCCACATGAGGTGTGTAATGCATAGCTAAAAAAACGCCAGTCACTATCTGAATGACTAAACAAATACCGGCTAACGGACCGAACCCCCACCAATAACTAAGATTGCTCAGTGTGGTGAAGATAGGTTGTTTTAGAATTGAGAATCGTTGGTTCCTTATAGTCACTTATTTTTCTTTTTATTTTTTAGAAAGAGAACTTGGGTTCCCTCACCTTTTAGCGTTCTGGGGCCATTAGAAAAAAAAGAAAAAAGAAAAAAAAACAAAAGATCTCAAAATCTTTAAAGTACCCTTAGCGTAGGCCGAAAGAAAGTCAATATGAGATTTGCGTTTTTCCAACGAAACAGTGAAAGATGCTGTTTTATCCTTATCCATGGATGGAGGGAGTGGATGGGGTCGCATCCGCGTATACGCCGAATTGCCTACATATCTTCTTCAAAAGAATCAGACCATTGTAGTTCAGTTAAAAAGACGTTTTAAAAAGCAATCAAAGATAAGATCGAAGAGAATGAAACGCACGTAGTGGTCATTATAGCAGTTCCTTCTGATCCTAGAAAACGTCCGAAAAACCCTGCTACGGAACTACCGAGCAGGGGCAAAAATATGATAAGTAGATACATAATTTCGAGTGTGATCAGACAACCAAAAATCAGACAATGACAGAGCGGCCTGTGATTCAGGATTGATCGACGCCCGAGGAACGCTCTGCCCCTTCACCTGCAAAAGGATCCGTTACCGGAGTGCTGCGCTTCTAAGGGCCGTCTGAGTCAGAGCAACCCCCCCGGGGCGATCCAGTTACCCGGAATTTGAACTATTATTCAACAAGCAACCGTACTAGCTTCGTTACAGACTTGATACTGAACAGTTCACCATCCGAACATTAGCTAGCTGGCAACACAACTTTTACCACCCAAAAAAAGATCTTAATTAGGCGGGGACAGGATTCGAACCTGTAGTCTTCAGATCATAAGTCTGACGAGTTGACCATTCCTCCACCCCGCTGAATCCTTTCCAAAAAGTACTTCTTCGATCTGAAGGTGTGTTAAGCATTTAGTCATTCTGGTTACAGACGGGTTCTATTTCTGATTAGACTAAGAACCTTCAGTCTAAGAAACCTGCTTAGCTTCTCCCCCCCTGCCATGTATTGGCTCTCTTTCCGCTGATAGAGCAGTTTGCTAGTTTACATTCCTCTATCTGAATCTCTAACACTAACAAGCTACAATCACCAACTTCATCACTGCCTTCTTGTTACACTTAGATTTTGTTCCCACCCCAGCTCTAAGTTCACTATTTCAGAGCTCTATCCCTTTCTTTCTCCGGGTCTATCCTCTCACCCGGAAGGTGGCTAACTCCTTGGTCTTACGAGCCGCTTACGCTAACTCAAGCAGGTACCGGGAGGGACATCTTAGGCAGTAGAATCGAGCGGTGCCGTTCAGTGACTACATACGAGTTTATGAATCAATTCAATTTCCTCTTCTATTGTAGCGATACGAACTCAGAAGCAATAGTAAAAGAAGCTATCATCTCATGGGAGTTAGATGATTGTCTGGACTGGTTCTTTTAAGGGAGGTGTTAGGACATGAAATGTCACATGTATGTCCCCAGTTCTATCAGGTTGGTTCAACATGAAACCAACGATCGTGAAACCAAGTTAACGTACTGAAAATGTCAAACGAAGCTGATTCGATCGAATTAGTGACAGATTCGATCGAACCAGATCTCATTCGATCTAACCAGATCTTTACTTTGGGAAATTTCACATGCAGAGAACAGAATACACACTCACGAACCAGCAGCCTACAGAAACTCTCTCGACTGTTCTTCGTGTTCTTGGTCGTTTCCTCCAATCCTAGGCGTCAAACCCCTTTAGGAATCGTACCTACGTGCCCGTTGATCACCACCGAATCACCGTGTTAGAGGATTCCGCACTCTAACACGTTTCCCCGTGAATCGTTGGGAAACAGAGTCCCGAATCGGTCCTACAAAGTGGCATCAGAGCTTAAGGATCTTGATTCACGAAAGATTCGTGGTGATATTCGTGTTTTTCTCGTGAAAATCATATATTTTGCTTGAAAAATTTTCGAAATCAAGTGTTTTTGTTCTTGGTGTTCATTGTGTTCTTATCAAAAACTCATAAAAGTCATATATTTTGGTTTTTGATCTCAAGATTTGGTGTTAAAATTCCGGGTTTTAACAAGAACATTCATCGTGTTCTTCGTTTTTAAACATTTGATCCATTTTTGTTTGGTTGGTTATTTGTTTAAGTGTTAATACACTTAAAAGAGTCATTTTTTGCTTCCAAATCAACTAGGATTCGTGTTATTGAATTTACAACCGAAAATCTGGTCAAATCTTCTAAGTTTGGAAATTCCATAAATCCCGATCGAACAAGTCGTATTTTTGGAACTCATTCGATCGAATAAGCCTCTTATTCGATCGAACCAGTTTGAATTTTGACCGAATCAGTTTTTCCCGCCGTGATCTGCGCCAAGTCCATTCGATCGAATCAGTTCATCCTTTCGATCGAACCTGATTCCAGTCGATCGAACAAGTCTCAGATTCGATCCACCTATTCGATCTCTTTCTTAGTCGACTGCCAGAACCCTTTCGATCGAACCGGACATCCATTCGATCGAACCAGTCACCTCATTTGATCGAACTAAATCGTATTCGATCGGATAAGCTTCGGAAGACCAGAACAGTGAATCAGTCAGTCATTCGATTGAATCAACACACATTCGATCGAATAAAGAGTACATTCGATCGAATCAGTCACTTTCGATTAGATGATCAAAGATTAAAGCAAAGAAGCAAACATGTCTACCAGTTCAAGTACAAACAAAAGGATCCAATCGATCCTTGAGAGTGATTCAGAATCTGGAAGCTTCAACAAGCCTCCAAAGTTGATGGCACTCAATGAGTTTACTACCTGGAAGACAAGATTCCAGATTCATATCACAGGTGTGAATCCTGGACTATGGGAAGCGGTTCAGACAACGTGGGTGCATCCTACAAATTATGATGGTGAAAGCCTGAGCTACTTTAGGCTGTCAGAAGAACAAAAGATAGCCTTTGATGCTGAAAAGAAAGCCTTCTCCTTACTGTCTCAAGCTCTCTCCAGCGATCTCTTCCATCAGTTTAACCAGTTCACAACAGCATCAACACTTTGGAACGCACTGGTTGAACGATGCGAAGGATCTGAGTCACTTAAAGAAATTCACGCACGGGAGCTAAAGCGTGAATTTGATTTGTTTGGTCCAGAATCCGGAGAAGACATTGAATCGTTACTGTCAAGGTTCTATCATCTTATGTCAGAGCTAAAGTCCTATAATGTCAAAACAACAAGGACTGAAAAGGTTAGATGTCTCGCTCAAGGACTCCCAACAAGCTGGAACACCTTCCTGACTGTGATGAGAAGAAGTCATCAATTGGAGACGATTCTTCTTTCTGACTTTATTAAAGAAATCAGACAGGAAGACGCTGAATTAAGAGCATCCTCCAGGAAACCCAGAGCAACATCTGACAAGTCACTGTACATGTCAAAATCACCAATGTCAGATTCAAATGACCATGCTCCAATGAAGACTGCGTTTGTCTCCTCAATGTCAAATCAATCTAAGGAGACCGAAACGAGATCTTCTGCACCACCAACATCAAATTCCGGACATTCAAGTTCTAACTCCGGACCCAAGTCAACTGAAAAGGCAACGTTAAACACTGAAGGCTTGGGGAAGGTAACGGTGGAAGTTGCCAAAGAACATATGGCAACGTTAGGCACAATAATTGAATCATACAGTTTAATGGTGGCTGGTAAACTTGGCAACAGTCATCTGGACAGCGATGACTATGAACAGCTAGATGAAGACGATATGGAACGCATCGACATAATGTGGGCACTTGGCAGCGCGTTCCGTAGGGCTAGAAAGTGGGCTAAGAAAACAGGCCAAGCTCTTTCAATCAACAATAAATCCAAGTTTGGATTTGATAAAACAAAAGTTAAATGCTACAACTGTGGCGAACTTGGTCATTTTGCCAAGGAGTGCTCTAAACCAAAGAGGGAAGGTCACCAATATCCCTTCCGAACTACTTCAACTTCATCTACTCCTGCCGTAGCCGCTGCAAACGTCAACAATGAGAGACAACTGGTCCCTCAGAATCAAACAACAGCGAACAACGCCAACATCAACAATGAAGCTGCTCTTGCTGTTCAAGGTGATGAAGGCGAGTCCTGGAACTTCAGCATTAACATGGCTGACATCAACATTGTGAATCAAGACTCAGAATCTGGGTCTGATGATTCCTCAACTGATGAAGAATACATTGTCGAGGAGCTAGCTACTGAAGTAAATGAAGGAGAGCATGAAGCTGAGGTGTCATCAGTGGAGATTATGGAGGATCAAGAAAAAGAGTCAAATGTTCCTCAATCATCTCCAAGTTCAACAATTCCTGCAGAAGCTGCTACTGTTGAAGAAGTCAACAAGGTACTGTCAAAAGCAAAGTCTGCATCTTTTCTGGAAAGAGTAGGGAATCTTTACTTTGCGTTCATGGCAGAGACGTCAAATGATGCCAAGGTAAGTTCTAACCCTACTACTCCCAAACCATAAAATACCAAATGTTTAAAATGTGAAATGTCTGAACAAGAAATTCATTCTCTGAAAGAGAGAATTGAAGATCTCGAGGCTTATAAACAAGCAGCCTCAAAATCTTTAATTGAACTGACTGACGCTCTTGCACAAAATAAGGCTTGGAAGCAGAAAGAGTCTGCTTTTAAAGAAAAAGTTGATAGCCTTAAGCGTCAGAACAAGGAATTGGAGATATGTGTTCTAAATCAACAAGATTCTATAAATTTTCATATCAATAAAAATAATGTCTTGAAAAAGGAAATGGAGAACACAAAAGCTGATCTTGAATCATTGACTTTCAAATTAAAAAGTTACTCCAATTCCTCTTATTTGCTAGAACACATTATCCCCGAGTTCCGGTGCAAAAAGGAAAGAGGTGTGGGATATCACAATGTCCCACCCCCTGTGCTGAACCAATTTGTGAGCACACCAGGAGCTGTGCCAGACGATGACACAAATGTTAAAACACCCGAGGACACAAACCAAATTTCAAAGTCCAAGGGTAAAGAAGTCATTGACCCGGCTCCTGAGAACAAACCAAATGTTGTTGCCACAGACTTAGGTTCCACAACTAAGTCAGGCCCATCCACATCTAAATCAAAGGTAACAACAAGTAATTCTCAGAAGAACAAGTTTAATCATAAATCTGAGAAAGTGCATGTGGAACATGGTACCCAGTTTGTCAGAGAGGGTAACTTTAATGAAAAACATAATTTTCAAAAACCACCTCCCAGACAAACTTCACCCCAAAATGTCAAATCAAAGGGGTACTATGGTAACAAACAACAACAAAGTTATTACTCTCCACCACGTCAAAGGGGGAGAAATTACTGTTTCTCATGTGGAGAGGTTGGCCATATAGCAAGATTCTGTTACAAGTACACGGATCCTAGATATGTCAAGTCAACTCCTATGAGGAGACCGACCGTTGACATTCAAAGTCAAACTCGGTCTCACACACCGCGGTCGGTTTCTCCTAGGAAACCTCAGTCAACCTCACCACACAGATCACCGAATCCCTCTAGCCCAAGTGTTTCCACTTCAACAAGTGAAAGTCAGTCTTCAACCAGTTATGTCAAACATGTTGAGAAGAAGACTGACAGTTGGAAACAAAAGAAAAACAACACTGTTGATAACAATGTCAAACCAGAAAACAGTGTTAATGAGGGTAAATGGATTGAATTGTTAATTCGTGATGATAATGGAAAACCCAAGACCATAAAGGCTTGGGTTTCCAATGATATTTAAACCTTTTACTTTTTGTGTGCAGGTTGCTCTGTATGATCCAAGATTCAACATGTGGATCATCGACTCAGGAGCTTCCAGGCACATGACTGGAAACATGAATCTCCTATCCAGTGTCAGACAGATAAAAGGAGGTGCAGTTTCCTTTGCAGGAAATCAAGGTGGTTACATCACGGCCCAAGGAATTGTTTCTAATGGGCGAATTTCGTTTGATAAGGTTAATTTCATCAAGGAGTTGGAGAACAACCTGTTGTCGATAAGTCAAATCTGCGACAAGGGTTTCAAAGTTATGTTTGATGATCGAGACTGCCACATCTTGGCTAAGGATTTCACCATTTCTGAAGACAAGGTTTTAATGTCAGCCGCACGCCAGAGTGATCTCTACATTCTGGATATGGCTAAGGCAGGGTCATCGTCTCCAACGGCGACATGTTTTGTGTCCAAGGCATCCGAACGTGATACTGTCATATGGCATAGACGGATGGGACACATTAATGTCAGGAACATGAACAAGCTTGTGCACAACAGGCTAGTTGAGGGAGTTAATCTGAGAAGTTTCCGTCTCCCTGATTCGTGTGTGCAGTGCAAAGCGGGAAAGCAAGTAAAAAGGTCCCACAAGTCTAAGAGTTTCCACTCGATTGATATTCCATTGGAACTCCTTCATATGAATCTTTTTGGCCCAATCAGCGTCAAAAGTATCTCTGGGCACTCATACTGTCTAGTGGTTACTGATGAATATTCGAGATTCTCTTGGGTGTTTTTCTTGAAAGCAAAGTCCGAGACATTTGGGTGTATAAATCTGCTAGTTACAACTCTTGAGTCACAGTACAATCTGAAGGTTCGGAGAATGCGTACAGATAACGGGACAGGGTTTAAGAATGCGAATGTTGAAAACTTCTGCAAAGAAAGAGGTATTGTTCAGGAGTTCAGTGCCCCGTATGTTCCACAAATGAATGGGGTTGCTGAAAGGAAAAATCGAACGTTAATCGAGACAGCTAGAACAATGTTAGCAGACTCAGTGTTGCCTGTCACGTTTTGGAGTGAGGCAATTGCCAACGCCTGTTTCACATTGAATCGGGTAGGCATTGTCAAGCGCCACGGCAAGACAAGCTTCGAGCTTCTTCAACGAAGGAGACCTAATTTAGAGCACCTGGAACCATTTGGAGCTCTTTGCACGTTACTTAAAAGGCAAGTCGATAATAAGTTCGAGGAGAAGATCATCAACGGCTATTTGCTGGGTTACAGTGTACCTCTCAAACGGGTCTTCAACAGATCAACAAAATTAGTTGAAGAATGGTACCATGTCGACGTTCAACGCTATACAGAACCAGCCAAGGGGTCAGGAGAAGACTGGTTGTTTGATTTTGACAAATTGTTCAAGTCATTCAATTTGTATGAGGTTGCTATTCAGATGATGTATGAGGCGCAAAATGCACCTCCTGATGAATCACAGCAATCTTCACCTCATCCTGGTCCATCATCGTCTTCCTCCACAGAGTCTAGCGAGCAAGTTCAAGAGTCATCCGAATCTGAATCTGAAGATGAATCACCAGCAGATGATGTACAATCGGCACCGACACAGGTTACTCCACAACCTTCATCGTCAAATCAAGAAGCGCCAAATGCAGATAAGCCTCTAACGTCTACTTCAGAGGCACCAACCGCTCCAGTTCCTGAGCCGAACTTAACTAACTTGGAACAAAATGTTGTCGTTCCTGACAATCCGGTGGTCAGGACTGAACGTGATCATCCACAAGACAACATTATAGGGGACATTCAACAGGGTGTCAAAACACGTCGACAACTGAATTTTGGCCTCTACACTAAAATGATGGAGTCAGGATCAGTTGCGCTAAATGCCCATGAATGCTTCTTAGCACAAGAAGAACCACGCAGCATCACCGATGCGCTGAAAGACGCTAACTGGGTCTCAGCCATGCAAGAAGAATTATTACAGTTCAAGAGACTTGGTGTGTGGAAGCTGGTGGATCTCCCCAAAGGACAGAAGAAAATTGGCACTAAGTGGGTACTCAAATGTAAACGCGACGATCGTGGAGTGATTGTTCGCAACAAAGCTCGCCTGGTGGTCCAAGGGTTTAGGCAAATCGAAGGCCTAGACTACAATGAGGTGTATGCTCCGGTTGCGCGTTTGGAGGCAATCCGGATGTTCTTGGCGTATGCGTCTTTTAAAAGATTCAAAGTATATCAGATGGACGTCAAGAGTGCCTTTTTGTACGGTCACATCGAAGAGACCGTATATGTGGCACAACCTCCAGGTTTTGAAGACCCAAATCACAAGGACAAAGCCTACCTGCTCAACAAGGCTTTGTACGGTCTTCACCAAGCCCCGAGAGCTTGGTACAAGGAACTATCCAAACACCTTCTGAACAACGGGTTTAGAAGAGGAACGATCGACTGCACGTTATTTTCAAAGGAGAAAGAAGGAGATCTCATTATGGTACAAGTGTACGTGGACGACATCATTTTCGGATCCACGAATAAAACACTATGCAAGGAGTTTGAACAAGTGATGCAAGAAAAATTTGAAATGAGCTCCATGGGTGAGATGAAGTTCTTCTTAGGACTTCAGGTTGATCAAACAGACTCCGGTGTCTTCATTCACCAGACAAAATACGTCAATGACATCTTGAAACGGTTCGAGATGTTGAGTTCCTCTTCACAGGGAACTCCGTTAGAGGTTAATCACGGGATTAATCCTGACGAGAAGGGTGAATTGATCAATCCAACTCACTATAGAGGGATCATCGGATCTCTAATGTACCTGACTGCTTCTCGGCCGGACATAATGTTTGCTACGTGTCTCTGTGCACGTTACCAGTCAAAGCCGAAGGTCTCCCATCTTATTGCAGTCAAAAGAATTTTGCGTTATCTGAAGGGTACTCCAGATTGGGGTCTTTGGTATCCTCATGATGATAACTTTGATCTACATGCGTATAGTGATTCGGACTATGGTGGTTGTAAACTCGATTACAAATCAACAACAGCAGGATGTCAGTTCTTTGGAAGTCGGTTGGTAACGTGGCAATGCAAAAAGCAAACGTCAGTCTCCACTTCAACAGCTGAGGCGGAATATATTGCGGCTGCCAGTTGCTGTTCTCAAGTTATTTGGATTCAGCAATATATGCGTGACTACGGTATTGAATGTTCTACTACTCCCATATATATTGATAATTCTGCTGCAATTTCAATTACCAAAAATCCTGTCCATTTTAGCAAAACGAAGCACATCGAAATTCGATATCACTTCCTTCGTGACTGTTACGAAAAGAAGTTAATCGATGTGGTAAAAATCCCCACTCAGGAACAACGCGCTGATCTCTTCACTAAATCATTTGACAAACCACGGTTTTTGTATTTGCTAGAGATCAACGGCGTTAAACATCAATCAGATGATGTTCCTGAAGATATCATTTAAATTGTTTTTCATTTTTTCTTTTCTTAAAAATTTGAAAAATCCAAAAAGATTTTTTTTTTATAATTTTTAGGGGGAGAAAGGTTTCAAGAAAAACCAAAAACAATATAAAATACAAAAACCCAAAAACATCAAAAATTTTAAAATTTTGAGAAGTTGATCTTGTTACAAGAAAGATGATAGTACACAGACGCTATCATACTGAGACATCAAAAAGATTTTTATTTCTGTATAGCTTATTCTCATTTTCCTTATATTAAAAAAAAAAAAAAAAAAAAACATGTGAAAAATCACGAAAAGTCTCAGTAGATAGTCAAATAAGTCTGTATGATTTCTTATTATAGATCATTCTCAACCAAAAATATTGTATTTTAAATTTTATACAGTTATTTATTTCAGTTTGAATATTATAAAAATTCAAAAAGATTTTTATTCTGAATTATTTTTTATTTTTATTCTGCTTTAATGTTGATGAGAAATCATCCTGTGACAGGTAGTCTGATCCCTGTCCCTCCCTTATTTCTATTTATTTTTCATTTTATTTAGTTCTGTTTGTTTGAAAATCGATAAGAAATCATCGTGACAGGTAGTCTGATCCCTGTCTGATCCTACTAAATGTTTATTCAGTGTGTAGGAATGACAGAAAA
Source organism: Bidens hawaiensis (assembly GCF_021521415.1). NCBI lineage: Eukaryota > Viridiplantae > Streptophyta > Magnoliopsida > Asterales > Asteraceae > Bidens > Bidens hawaiensis. The sequence goes on from NW_027491731.1 coordinate 342,517, forward strand.
CTTCATTCAGGTTGCTAAATGTTTATCTGCGCAACCGACTGTGCATGAAAGAAAGAAGAAGTGACAAGAAAGCCCAAAGATGGTTGTGCCTGATATTTTTCCGTGTGTTTACTAATGTCTTATGATCTATATGTTCTGTAGGAACTAAGCTCTCATTATCGGAAAATGTCTAAGAAAACCAACCAAGTATCAAAAGTTTATGTTTTCTTGCAGGTTCAAAGGCACCACGATCTATGGCAGGGAATAAAAAGTTTAAAAGTTTATTTTTCCAAAGTTTTTCCCTCATTCGATCGAATATGTTGCTATTCGATCGAGTAAAACGATCGAATGAGCCGATTCGATCGAGTCAGTTGTTGTGAGAATGAGAAGTGTTGCGAGAGACTTATTCGATCGAATAGACTCTCATTCGATCGATTGGTCCAAACGAACAAGTCCATTCGATCGAATGAGTCCAGAAACAGTATAAATACTCAGACTCATTCGATCGGTCAGTATTATTCGAAAAAATTTACGGAAATTTACTCTCAAAATTGTTTACGCGAAACCCTCGTTTTGATCCATTCATCTTATTCGATTTTTCACGTACATCAATAAAATGTAAGTTTTTTTGGATTTTAACCGTGTTTTGATCATGTTTTTGGTCGTTTTAGTTCTCGGAAACGGACTTTAGAACGAAACTGATATTGAACTGTTTTTAATCGTTTAAGTCTTGTAGTTTAATGTTGATACATGTTCATAAACTTCAACTGATGCTATCTGTGTGTTGCGTATCTTTAAACGATCAAAAATGTCGATCGGGTTTCTGCAGATTCTGGGCTGAGGTTGAAGGAGTCGAATCAGTCTACTCGATCGAACGAGTCTCTTGTTCGATCGAATGAGACTTATTCGATCAGTAGTTCGATCGAATCAGAGGTCAAAGATGATATCTATCTCATTCGACTGTCTGTGATCGAACTAGATCTCATTCGATCGAATGAGTAGCTCATTCGATCGAATCTTTGCTCATTCGATTGAACAAGTCCAGAAAGTTTGAAAATGTTAAACGCATTCAGTCTTTTCGATATCTGTTCGTTCTAACACGTTTATGTTTGCAGATAAAATGGCTGAAGTTGCAGAAGTTTTCGTTCCCTTCAAAACATCAATCAAGCACAATATTGTAGCCTTTCTCGATGAAAAGGCAAGCCATGGGAAAGACTTTGCAACAATGATCAAATTCCTGAAACGGTCCAGGATTCACGGACCTATCTCAAGGGTAGTAGAACCCATCATGTCAATTCAACAGGAATTCTGGAGGAATGCCTCGCACGACAAAACTGTTGTGCCGTCGGTAATTCGCTCCAATGTTAGAGGGCACGGAATTGTTGTATCTGCCCAAATCCTCAGGGAAGTCTGTGGGTTTGCTGATGCTGACTCAGATCCTACTGGGTTACATCCTGCTGGAACCAGAGGATGTTTTGCAAGAATGAAGTATGACGGTGACCTGAATGCCGGTCTACTCCATAAAGCCAATCTGTGTCCAGAGTTCAAATATCTGGCACACGTGGTGATGCACTGCTTAGGGCCTCAAAGAACAAGTTTTGACAAATTGAGGGAAAGCATGCAGTTCACAATGGCTGCATTAGTGATGAACCGCCCCTACAACTTCTCGCAGATGACCTTCAGCCATATGGTGGAAAATCTGACAATAAAACAAGGGGCGGGCGAGAAATTTCTACAGTACCCGAGATTTGTGCAAATGATCGTCGATAGTCAAGCTCCGGGTCTACTGAAAGAAAATGAGGGTGATGTGGTGAAACTGGACCACATGAAGAACGAAACTCTCAACCGTTTAAAATCTTACAGAGATCGCCCCACAAGACCACCACACAAACGGTGTTTTGGGCACGTGACAAATCCGTCTTACAAGGCTCCTCCGAAGAGGAAGTGGAGGAATGCCGCCAGTGATTCAGACGTCGAGAACTTACCTTATCAGAAAACCAGTGACGAATCTGACACTGAGGAGGAAGCGGGGTACCGGCAGACACCAGAACAGATGCCGAAAAAGAGGCTGATTCATTCTTTAACGTTGAGGTTCTGGATGCTGGTGATGAAGCAAGTGCATCGGATGTGCACTTTGCTGGTGAGGTTAGGGCCGAGGATGCTGTGGACGAAGAAAGGCCTGCAAAGAGGCAAAAGAAGAAGGTTACAAGGAAGTATCGGAGTTTATTTTCTGATCTCCCTCGTCCTCCAACGTTACAACCAGTTGGGACTTCGTCTGCTGCTCCTCCCGTTCAACAAGCACCGCCACCAACACAGCAACCAGCAACACAATCAGCACCACAACCGACAACTCAATCTCAACCTGAAATGTCTATACCTCCTCAGGTTGCAACAGAACTGGCTGATCTTCACAAGGCTATGATGAAGATGTTCATGTTCAAGACTGAGCAAGAAGAGCTGAACAGACGGCAAGAAGAACAAAATCGGCTGAAAGATGAGCAGATTGCCCAACTTCGAGCCGAAAACGACATGCTCAGAATTGAAAACAGTCAGCTGAATGCGACTGTCGCTGATCAGGGCTCTTCTATCAAGGAACTAAGAGAGTCAAATCTAAGCCTTGAAGCGAAAGTAACCGAATTGAAAGGAGATGTTCTACGTTTGGAAGGTCCAACAAATGTTGATGTGGACACAGACGAACTTGACTCTTCAGATGATGGAGGTGAAGGTACTAAAGAGTGAATTGAGTGAATGTAGTGAGGATTTAAATGTTAAATCTTGTTAAATGATGATTTTTGTATAGACTCAGTTTCATATGTAATGATATTGTATTTCATGTTTATGATATTACATATGTTTACTTAAAATTGTTGTTAAATTGTGGTTGTTTAATCAAACAGGTGATGATGATCCGTTTAATGTCCAACCGCTGCAATCAAAAACTGCAGCAGAATTTTTCACGTTTCTACTGGACAATCCAAATGAGCAGCGAAACTTCGCAAGTGGAGACTTGGAAGAAGGTGAAATTTCTCATAATTTCACAGAAGAAGAATTGGAACAAATGTTTGAATTATCCAACGTAGAAACAGGCAAGTATCTGGCTTTTCCTCCAACAGAACAAATGTCTTCTTCTGCTGCTACACCTGATTCATCATCATCAACGGCCACTGATCCCTCACACGTCGATCCTTCTCAATTTGATGAAGTTGAAATGGAAGACTTGTCAAAGGAAGAGTATCCTGAATACTATACGTCTCAAAATGACGATCTTCCTAACTCTGCAAGTTTCTTCCAAAATGTAACAGAGGAGGAAATACAGAAAAAGGCTGAAGAAAGGTCAAACAATATGGAACAGCCTTCTGAAACGGATCAAGCCGATTTTTTAGAGAAAACTGAGGAATGCAAGAAAGCATTCAATGCTATTCTTGAGAAGATTAGATCCAGACGAAAAGCGAAGCCGACCATTCCTCATACAACGTCATATAAGATGAAGGGTCGCAGAACTTCAGGAGAAATTATCGCTTGGGCATGTCTGAAGGATCTTAACTGCATAGCTGTCAAGAGAGAAAGGGGGGTTGAATACTTTCAACGTATTACTGATTTGAAGACCCTTCCTACTTATGATCTGAACCGTCTGAATTATCTTGATATGCTATACGCCAACTCATCTCCATTTGCCACGTATTATCAGAGTGTATTGCGAAAAGAGTACAACACAAAATGGAAGATGATCACACCACAAAGGCCGAAGAGATATATAAGCAAAAAGGAGATCGATCCGATCACCAACAGGCCAAAAGTTATTTTGAAGTACATGCCACCACTCACAATGAAGAAGATTCCTCTTAGAAAGATGAAGCAGGACTTCTACAAATCATTCAGGCATTGGTACTATGATGGAAGACTGCATGAGGCAGTTATTGTGCTCAATGACAATGGAAACTGGAGCACAATTCGTATTTTTGATCCAATGTGGCTCACAAATTTGTCAAGGGAGGATGTCTATACGTTGTACAAGACAGAGATTCTTTATGCTCCTGAAGACATAGGGCAAGCGTTAACGTACAGAAATGTCATTAGGATTTGCTTTGCCTATGACATACATGCAGGATCAAATTGGAAAGAACAACAGAAGAAGTATGCCCAAGAAACTAAAGATTAATTGCCATGTCTTTCGTTTATCTTGTTTCTTGTTGTAATTCAAAGTTAAATCTTCTGATTGTAATTGTTTTGAATTGAATGAAATATGATTTGGAATATTGTGATAGATTATGCTTTAATGTCAATTTTACAAATCTAATACAATTGTGCTTAAATGTTAATCCAAAATTCCAATTGACAGCGTCTCAGGATATGCGGAACCTATGGTAAGTCTGACTAACTGTACCATTTGATCAAGAGAGAACTCCATGAAGAAAGGAGTTTGTGGATGCAACGTATGCACCACTAGTTTTGAGAAAAGAGAGAGTGAGATAACTCCAAGGGGGAGTTACGATCGAGCAAGAGAACTCGATTGGTTACAGGCAAATAGAACTGGCTCCAAGGGGGAGTTTGTTAGGACATGAAATGTCACATGTATGTCCCCAGCTCTATCAGGTTGGTTCAACATGAAACCAACGATTGTGAAACCAAGTTAACGTACTGAAAATGTCAAACGAAGCTGATTCGATCGAATCAGTGACTGATTCGATCGAACCAGATCTAATTCGATCGAATGAGTATGAGTATCTCATTCGACCGAATGAGTCTTCGGTATATAAACGTTACTTGGAAATTTCACATGCAGAGAACAGAATACACACTCACGAACCAGCAGCCTACAGAAACTCTCTTGACTGTTCTTCGTGTTCTTGGTCGTTTCCTCCAATCCTAGGCGTCAAACCCCTTTAGGAATCGTACCTACGTGCCCGTTGATCACCACCGAATCACCGTGTTAGAGGATTCCGCACTCTAACACGTTGCCCCGTGAATCGTTGGGAAACCGAGTCCCGAATCCGTCCTACAGGAGGCCTATAAATTGCACAGGTCCAAGCTTGATTGATTGATTCTTTTAAAACTAGCTCCTGTAACCAATCTCACCATTAGCATTTTAACCATTCTAATGGAAACTCAATTATGTGGATTAAAGCCCTTCTTTAAAGAAGTCCTCTTACTAGATCAGCTAAGTAGGTAGCTTCGCTCAATTGATTCTATAACTCACCATAGCAAGGTAAGCTGCTCTGTCTGAGTCGTTACTAACAACCGAGAAGCCAGTCTCTCAGCTGATAGCTCAACGGATCATGCAGCTCCTGATCAGGTCATAGAAAGAAGGAAGTCTGAACTCAAAGCCAGTGTCTGAGCCAGCTGTCCTTAGTAGACTGGATGCCAGATAAGGAAGTCTGGTCTAGCTCTCGAAAGTGGAAGGTAGAAAATAAAAAAATGGATAGCTGAAAGTGGGGAAAGTAGGGCTACTCACATTGATTTACAACCAAAAATCCTATCTTGAAAATGACATTTTCGTGAAATAGAGAAAGCCGCCCCGTCTCCAACTGAGGTCTTCTCGCCCGCTGCCAGGAAGTAGCTCGGAGTCGGTTTGATTGGAGGAGATTACCTCATGCAAGAATAGAGATATTTCAATTCCCGACTCCATCAGTATTCACTGGAATGCGGCTATGACAATAAAGAGTGTGACCTGATGGGCAAACATGATCTTTACATAACCAAGAGTTTGGTTGGTTCTCCGATCCACCTTGAATGAGCTATCCTTGCCCCCTAGAATGAGTAGAAAGGCGATACAGGAATTGGAGTGAATGAGGCCCAACATAGAATTCTTTCTCGGGGGTTCGCCCGACGCCTCTCTTCTCTGGATCCGCTCTCAGAATTGGATTTGACATCACGGGGGCCATCCATTGAGGCTATCAAGGTTTAGCTCGTCTCTTACAGTACAGCCCTCACTCGAAGTAAGGATTTTAGGGGGTAACTGACTAGATAGATCTATTGAGTGAGAGAAAGTGGCCTATAGCCCTCTCTAAAACTGATGAATCAAAGCCTATCACCTCAGCCTTTCCAGCAGCCTAATCCGATAAGCCTAAACATGGTTCAAGGATTTCTAACAATCGGGGAAGCCTTTGCCCTTGCTTTAGTTGACCCGAAAGCAGGTAGTTCAGTTCCTGACCTCGGCTCATTCCCTTCAGTTTTGAAGTGAAAGCACGGTTACGGGTTTTCTTTTGTATCAGCATTGGCGATTGATTTATCCTTCTCATCCGATCTATATCGAATGACCTTCTTTTTTGCTCTGGCTGCTATTGACTTGAATACATTGTCTCACTGAGGAGTGTTTTCTCATATCATAGAGGAAAGAAAGATGGGCCGAATCATGCAGGTGGAAATTTCTGTGATCACCTATGATATATCTGGTTGTTCTCTCTCCTCCCCCTTCTCTATGTTCCTTACCTTCCACCTACAAAAGCAAGAATGCAATCTCGAGCACGTCCCTCTTATCTTATTTCGGAGAAATTGAATAAGAAAGTGATGTTCGAAAACACTGATTAAGTAGAGTCAGTCTGAGGATTGGGTCCGGGGGAACATAGATTTCCTATCAGTATTGACCTTCTCAGAGACTTGCCAAGATAGGGATTTGCTCTTATATTATAGATATTATATACGAGAAAAGGAACCCCTCTCTCTTTCCTTTCTGTGCGCTCTCTCTTCTGTCATGTGCGTAAATAATTGAAAGTAAAAAAGACGTGATCAACTTTCTCGATCTGCTTCAGACTCATCACTCTAATGTCTCGTCCAGGTTGGGCGGTGAATTGGGCCCTCTGAATGAACGGTGAACCAGTCCTACAAGTGGGTTGATATATATATAGTCCTGACCCGGAAAGGTACTAGGCATGGGTCACGCCACCTTGTTCAGGCGAAATCCCATCAAGTGAATAACCATTCTGGGCCGGCCCAGGCCTGCTCGCTATCCGAGTGTAGTCAGCAAAAGCAAAGAGAAAAAAATTACGTAACGTAGGACCAATAAGATTGAATCCTCTGAGAGAGAATGGATTCAGAGTATACTTATTATATATATTGATCGAGGAGAGCGGGGAATAATCCGGATAGGAATCGAAATCGTTGCGTACTAGCTTCAGTGGGAATAAGTAAGTGTCAAGTTAAGGAGAACTAATATTGAGCAAGTAAAGTCTAAGCGCATATGGCACGAAAAGGAAATCCAATTTCGGTTCGAAACTACCAATCTATTTTTCTTGATATCTTAGTATATATCATTTTTCTTTCGATCTCGTTGACCTTCATTAACCTAGGAATACCTATTATATTATGGCTTTTTGTGACTCCAGGGAGGACGACGAATCGAGGATTTGCGCTCATCCTCCAGCAGAGGGTTCCTCAAATGCCCAACTCGATTTGGACTTAACTCTGCGTCCGCCGGGACCAACAGCAGAAGAAATAGAAAGGGAGCTTTCCTCTTTTTTTTCTTCCTTTGGAAATAGGGGAGTGACCTCAAGTGTACTCCAAAATACTAAGATTAAGCTACAATTGGATGTCGCGTCCCCTTTTGATGATCCGGGAACTTATGTGGGATCTCCAAAGTAGACTGGTTCCTGCTTTCCAAGCGAGAGATGCTTTGTTGAAAGCTCTCGCCCAATGGTAGAGGGACCAGACGCGTGATCCATGAGGTTGGCCGCCCAGAGTCGGCTCTACGAACTAACAAGAGGTCGGTCGCGAGAGATAGAAGGGGTGGTCCGGCGGGTAGGCTGGAGGGGGCTCGTCAGCGGGAGCAAATCGAGAAGTCCTTCGAAAGATAGGGCTTCCCGGAGAATTTGGTGTCTTTCTATTTGGAAACAAAGGACCATAAGTATAATTAGACACTTCGTCTTTATTGTTCCACTAGGTAGGCTAAAATTATCATATGTCCCTTTCATTATTACAACCTTCTTTTTTGATGTCAAAGACCAGAAGCTACGCGAAAATTTTTATTGGATCTCGGTTGTTCTTAACAGCGATGGCTATTCATTTAAGTCTTCGAGTAGCACCACTAGACCTTCAACAAGGTGGAAATTCTCGTATTCCTTATGTACACGTTCCTGCGGCTCGGATGAGTATTCTTGTTTATATCGCTACGGCTATAAATACGTTCTTGTTCCTATTAACAAAACATCCCATTTTTCTTCGCTCTTTCGGAACCGGTACAGAAATGGGTGTTTTTTCTACGTTGTTTACCTTAGTTACTGGGGGGTTTCGGGGAAGACCTATGTGGAGCACCTTTTGGGTGTGGGATGCTCGTTTAACCTCTGTATTAATCTCGTTCCTAATTTACATGGGTGCACTGCATTTTCAATAGCTTCCTATCGAACCGGCTACTATTTCAATCCGTGCTGGACCGATCGATATACCCATAATCAAATCTTCAGTCAACTGGTGGAATACATCGCATCAACCTGGGAGCATTAGCCGATATGGTACATCAATACATGTTCCTATGCCCATTCCAATCTTGTCTAACTTTGCTAACTCCCCCTTCTCAACCCGTATCTTGTTCGTTCTGGAAACACGTCTTCTTATTCCATCTTTTCTCGAATCTCCTTTAACGGAAGAAATAGAAGCTCAAGAAGGAATACCAAAACCTAGTTCACTCGCTGAGTCTCTTTGCATCCATGGCTGAATTGTTAAAGCGCCCAACCGGGCAAATTCGTAGGTTCGATTCCTGTTGGATGCACTTTTTGTGTTCAGTTCAATCGCTGCTCACAGAATTGATACATATAGCTCGCCCTTATAGCTTATGGGGTACTTCACTCGCTCAAACCTCGTTCAAAACAACCACTCTTTCTTCACTCTCTCGGGAAAGATAAAGGATAGATGACTGAAAATCCCGCTTAGAGATCGCAAAAATCTAGTCAGAGTAGGAGTTCCCATCCGTCGAGGCCTCGTTTTACCTGCCCTTGGGACTGGAACTGATTGGTTGCTTGTTGTGACAGCCAAGGTCTGAACATTGTCCCACTTCCCTCATCGGGTTCCTCTCTGTTCATCATGGGGTTGTTGGGATAAAAGTGGGTTTGAGACGCGCGGGTACTCTTGATGCGAAAGGATACGGATCTAGAAGCCGAGATCAAAGCATTAGTTCAAGATAAGAGCCCTTACGAACCAAGGCTTCTAAAGTTGCCGGAGGGTCCATCATCAAGAATGGCCTAAGATGGTCAGAAGCATTCCTAACAATGCTAGCCACAGCGGAATACTCCGGCAAAACGGGTCGCCATTTCGCGGAATCGAACGCCCTAAGATGAAGATTTCATTTGCTTTCTGTTTCGTGGAACGAAGTTGATCCATGGTCATCGGGATGTCTATGTTGAAAGAGAACCTAACCTGAAGAGTCATTGGTTTTCCTGGTCGGAAAATGAAGTAAACAACTCAGGTGGACAAGAGGCGAACCACTTAGCTGATGAGTCAGCTATACTTTTTAAAATAGCCTAATGAGGAGACGATCGTAACCTCTGAGCTCAATGATGGAAAGCAAATTCCTTTTTTCAGGTTTTGCATAGCTTCCCAAGCGCCCAGCTTTCTTTTTGGGTTCCGAAGGTAGAGTAGCTTTAGCATCGAGTAGGGTATGGGATAGAGTTCGAGTGAGGCATCAACCATAGATTACGGAACTTTAGAGATGCTTCCTTGCGAAAGCCAACGGAGTCTGTACTGTAACTCAACCTTCTCATCCATGGAAGGATTCCTTATTCGATAATAAATGTCAATCGAGGGCACCCTCATTTCCAGAGAGAGAATCAGGCTGCACAGAAGGGGGAAAGCCCTCCTACTGAGCAAGATCATTCATTAATATTAATAAGGAAGCACTTAACTTACGGCAGCCAGTCTCACTTCACACAGCACAGCGCCTTGCTATTTGCATTCATCCTTGTAACTTACTGAAGCGAGGATCTCATGCTATCATTGAACGACTACCGAACCGCCATACTCAGGTAACCGGTCTAGGTTCCAAGTACATCAACACCCCATAGCTACTTAGGGCCACAACGCAATAAGGCTTTTCGCTCTAGTTGGGCAATGCAAGGAGGCCTCTCTCGCCATTCTTTCTAAATGATAAACTATTATTAGTTCAGTTCGGTAGAACACCGATGAGAGGATCATTTTTTCACAGAAGCATATGATTGCCCCTCAATCGCCAGGTGGCTCGCTCCAGGTGCATTAGTAGCTTTGCTGGCTCTTATACGAAAGGTACCGGCCTCTTTCAGTGGTTCTTTCTTGCTGTTTAAAGCTAATCTGGTGCTGTCTCGTTCGTTCAGTTTGTTCTGATTCCGATGAAGGATACTATATTCCGCCTACACAGCTACCTTGCTTGGTGGTTCAAAATGGAAGTCGAGGTATCTGCTTAAGTGGTCTGCTCGTACCGTTCCAAAAAGAGCTGCGCTGACAGGCGTATTTGAAAATGTGTTTCCGGGCTCACATATCAAAATTTCAGTGAGATAGGGTGCGGATAGGTGGAATTTCCATTCCACTCCAATCCCTTTAATGGATCCCCGAAGGAGACGGGTGCAAATGGAATTTCAATCAAAGGCGCTATGACCACTGAGCATGCCAACAAGGAAAAGTCAGAAAATTGTCTCCTGTCCCAGTCACTGAAAGGGAGATACTCGCAGCTGAGCTCTCGTCCCACTCCCGCTGCCACATGATAGAACGACCATGCCAAGGGATACGGATAGGCTGCCTCCCACACTTAAGGCATTGTGTTACACCTTAAATGTCTGGATTTAGCGTTATTGTCAAGCATCTCATTCACTACTAAAAGAAAGGTATGGATATTCTGCTCCAAAGCTTGACGAAGAAGCGTAAGCAAAAAGCATATTTTAGGAAAGAGGTCCAGGTAGCTCAGCTGGTTACAGCTAATGAATGAAAAAAGTGTGTGCCGATTAAGATTTCCCGTCTTGAGCCCCACCTCGGTAGCTCAGCGGTAGAGCGGCCTCTTTTATAGTTCAACAGGTAGTCGTACGTGGGTTCAAATCCCGCTTGAGGGAAAAAACAGAGAGAGCAGCGAAGCGGCTTTCCTCGCTTCTGTCTTTTTTTATTGATCAGTTCAGTCTGTAAACAAGCGGGTGATTTTTAGTCGGGAAACTGTAAACTTTCGAAAGCAAGCTCACCCACTCTCCCCCAGTGGTTAAACTCTAGGATCTAATTTGAATTCCATATTAAAGAAAAGTAGACATCTGCGGCCTACCCTATCGCTGAGTCTTTGGAAGCGGTTTCACTCCTTTATAGGTCGGAACTCTGGAACCTAAAGACTTTCTCAATCAGACAGGATAGATGGATTGAGCGCGCATTGCCTTGATTTGAGGTGAACTCCTTTTCCTCTTCTTCCGGACCGGACCCTTCCATGCGAGAAGCTGGAAGTCAAGTTATTGATGAATGAGAATCTAATGTCTTAGTAAATAGGAGCGATTTGTTCATCCAACTCGAAATATCGTAAGTAAGAGAAGAAGAAGAATCTGACCCCCAAAATTCCCAAGTCTTTCTTGGTTGGACCAACCGGCGAAAGAAGTCTTCCTGAATTGGAAGAGCAAGAACAAGTCTCTCCATTTTTTTGGGGGAGCAGAGTAGCCAAAGAATGAAACAGATCATGGAATAAAACGGAAGAGTCGTACTATATAATGCAACGCCTAGCGATGTCGACTATCTATTGCTAATGGAGAGTTCCTTCACATCCTCATCGACTTCAACTGATTCTTCAACAACATCCGACGCGCGGAGTGCAGCACCTGACATAGAACAATTATTTCGTGACATTTGTAACGAATACAGCATGTGTGCGCATGAAGCCGGGAGGGTATTACCTACGGAATGGACCATGCCTGACCTGGTTCGGATGATGGTTGGGGATGAAGCTCTTCAGAGAGACTTTCTGACGGATGCCTACTTTGATGTGATGTTTTGTGGCATTCGTAGTTGGGGATGCGAGGAGCTGCTGAATCTACTGGATCTAATAAACTATAATATATAAAAAAGGCGAAGCAAGCGGGTACAAGATCGAAAAGAATACGTTGCATGGAAAAGTGAGATGTCCAAGATATTAAGAACAAGGGGAAGAATCGACGAGGAATCTAGACTAGAGAGGAATCTAGAACATCAAATCGTGAATGAAAAAGAAAAAGCGTGAGGAGAATGATCAACTCGAGATGTTAGAAGGTGCAAAACTAATAGGGCCAGAGCTGCTACAATTGCTTCAGCGGGAGCTGCTATCGGTATTGGAAACGTCCTTAGTTCCTCGATTCATTCCGTGGTTTGGAATCCATCATTGGCTAAACAATCATTTGGTTATGCCATTTTGGGCTTTGCTCTAACCGAAGCTATTGCATCGTTTGCCCCAATGATGGCCTTTCTAATCTCATCCGTATTCCGATCAAAGAATCAAAGAAAGAAGGTTGAAGTTTCATAAAGCGAGCACCTCTTTCCAGCCTTAGTCAAATAGCCACCGGAGGCTAGGGGCGCAGTTCTTAAACAGAAGAACGGCGAGAAAGAGGAA
>NW_027491731.1:360000-400000 GCF_021521415.1 Bidens hawaiensis
TCGAGCGCTGCTGAAGTCTGGGCGTACTCCTCGAGATAATGAGTATCAAATCTTTCCTTGGCAACTGAACCCAGCCTAGCATGAACCCATCTCAGATCAAATCCAAAGCACCCCTCCATATCTCGAACGTCCTTCTGAATGTCTTCAAAGACATCAGCCGGTACCTCCCCCATTACATAAGCAAAAAGTTTGAAGATTATTAGGAAAAGCATGTCTACCGCGTATCCTCGAAGTTCTCTTCTCTGGGGTTGGAAAAGGTTTAAGGGGAAGTTGTCCAGATGGATTCCATAAGGATGGACGTGGTGCATTGAACACTAAGGCCTCTCCACTCGACGTAATCAGGATTTCTACTCAAACCCAACTAAGCCCTGAGGACACCTTCTGCTCGGAGGGCACAATCCAGCATTTCTTACAAAGTCTAACAACGGATGTGAGCTTAACAACCCTCGTGCCATGCCCAAGCCCTTACTTTCACCCTATACCGAAAGATATTAGTTCATTGATCAACTACCACTTGATTCCCTAGGTAAAGGAATTTCTCTAAGGTGCCAAAGAGTTCCCTCCTAATAAGTAGGGCTTTGCTGGTCTTGCAAGCATTCGTCTACGTTTGCTCGCAAAACTGCTAAGGTTAAGATAGCCAATCCCGTTTTGTTTCGGCAGAAATGAATCAATTTCGAACAGTGTATTATAGTCGACGGGCCTCTAGCGATGATCGGACCCAAATAATCAATGTATTCATCGTGCCCCCTGGGTTCGGTGAAAGAATTGAATTTCCCGATGAGGTAGCCTGCTGGGACTTTGCTAGAAAAGGGATTAGCGGCTTAATCCATGGATTTGAGCTGTGAAAGGCCTTTGTAAGTGCCTTGCTCATGCCTTCCCGCCTTACTATGTCAAAGAGCCAAAAATGCACTCAATGAAGGCCCCGATCAATAGTAGGGGTTTCTCTCTCAATTAACAAGCCCAGGGATCACAGACGAGATCTAACCTAGTGGTTTCGCTTTAATTCTAACTATACGAAGATCTTATTTCTTACGTACTAGATCGATTGAAAGAAGCCTTCGGGTTACAGTCAACTCATAAAATACTCTCCTAAGGAGATATTCTTTCTATCCATAAACAGAAAGGGGGAGAGATTTGTAACGATTCCGACGAAACCAGGGATACCCTAACCGGTAGACGATAGTTACGTCATATTTTATGTCGGGTACATGAGTTACCATGGTAATTATACGAGAATACATGGTTCATTGTACTGATTGTACGTGAATATATAATTCATCGTATTGAATATGCGATTAATCGATCGATAGTTATTGAAACCCGAACGAATCGAGGGTTCAATTATAGACGAGATATATGATATTTAGTGATGTTACGAAGTATTAAAGCTTCGGGATAAGTGGATTAGAGCACAGAAAAAGGATTTCGAATTAATAGTACGTCGGTGCATTAAACGAAACCTTTAATACCAAACCGAGCAAGAGATGATCGATCAAGCCGAAAAAGATGGGCGATAATTAATGATATGATGTTTTAAGTTAATAAATGTCATGGTTTAAGTTTTTAAAGTTCTTAAATCGGTTTTATATAAATTTCATTTTTAAGCCGAAAAACGACCGTTTTAACCCCGTTTTAAGACGAATTAAACATTTAACCGAAAAACGAACTGAACCAGATTATCCAAAACATTATCCGGATTACGAGAATCCAAACATGTGGCCTAGAATGGAGAGGTGGGTCCCACCCCACCCCCTCATTAATCCGATCGGACCTAAGGGTCCAACCCCCTTTCTCATTTCTTTTTTTTACAACAATCCATCCAAGCTCATCAATCCTCTCAAGATCATGATCCAAAACCGAGAGTTTTTAGCAAGAAAACAAGGTAAATAATCGAGTTATATACGTTTCCATCTTCGTTTCTTGAGTTTGTTTGCAAGAAAATGAGGTTTCAAAGATGAAAACCGATTCTTGCGTGATCAAGTGATGTATACGGGTTATACAAGGGATCTTGGTCCAAGAAAGGAGTTAAACGAATCAAAAACGAATTTTTACGGTTAAATCTTTGTTTTTGGAATCATAACCGAAACCATGAAAGAAATGGCTTGATCGTGAGTGTAACTTGCTTGGTATTGTGGTATGTTGTTTGTAGGCTCTGTGTTTAGTGGTAGACAAGGCGGAAAGACTAGTTTGTAGCTTGTAGTGGCGGAAAACGAAAGGTATATTCGGTTTATGTTCGGTGTATGTGTTTTGGGACAGATTGTTGATGGTTTAGAGTTAGGTCATGAAATTTTACAGGGGTGTTTTACACATGAAAATAAGAGGTCTGTGAATATTTGGTAATTTTTGGATAAAGGATGAATATTTGGTGAATTTAATGCTCGGTTTTGGCTAAAAATGGTGAAAAATAGTTAAGTATCCTGAAAAATTCTAGAAAATTGCAGATAAGCTTTTTATATCATGTATAAATCACACAAAAAATTTGAGGTCAGTTGGAGAAGTCTATGTAGGCTTTTTGGTTAAACGAGTTTTAGGGTTTTCTAGCTCGGTTTTAGTGAAAATGGCATGTAAAAGAAGATTTTGGTTCTGGAAAAATTATAGGGGACTATGTGGATGGCAGGGGACATCCAGGAGAAATTTGAAAATTTTCTAAGATCGTTTGGTATTTACGACATATTTAGTGTTTAAATGGTGTTTAAAAATAGATAAATAAATTTTAAATACAAGAATTAATTCTGGAAATATTTTTATAAAATTCCCCACTGTTAAAAAGTGATTTGTGCAAAATTTCAAGATCCGAGATTAAACGGATAATTATTTGTGCTAATTATCAAACTTTTAAAGTTAAAACGCGTAAACCGGTGAAGTTCGCTTAAGCGAGCTGACTGGTGTATAAAAACCCTAAAAATGAACTATTTTCATATAATTGAGTTAAACAAGTAAAAATAAATCATCCGAACATAATTCGGATGATTTGAGTAATTTTAACCTATTTTAACAGTTTCTGGTACGTCAAAGACGGAAACGGGACCCGCGGCCAATCGGGGCGTCTAAACCGAGCTCAAATCTCACAACTTTAATTAAATTATCAGTCAACCACTACTTTCGGGTCGTGTGTGACCAAACTCATTTTTGAAACGTAAAAACGGATAACCGTGCTAGGCACGCAAAACGAGAAAAACGACTAATAGTAGTTGTGACCATGGAACTCTAAACGACATCACAATCTGAGTCCGGAGAAGTGTTTCTGGGTTAACATTGCCCCCAGAACGGGAACAGTGCTGGGTTAACCGTGTCCCCAGATGTACCGGTTTACTTGGTTAAAGTTATATTAATAATGAGTGTATAGTAACGATCGTAGGGATCATATTACAGATTGGACGTGTTAACTGATAATGATTGTTGTTACCTGCTTACATGTGCTAAGGTGAGTTTCACGAGCCCCTTTTTCTGAACTGTTTTCGAATATTTTCTCGGGGCAGAAGCATGTTTTTACTGAGATGTTTAAGTACATACTGAACGCATGGATTTGCGTGTATTTATAAATATTTGATTGTACGAGAATCGTACGGAATGGGTACAGTACTGGGTTAACAGTGTCCCCAGATGTCTTTAGAAGTGTTACTGGGTTAACTGTGTCCCCAGATGTCTTTGGAAGTGTTTCTGGGTTAACGTTGCCCACAGAATGAGTACAGTACTGGGTTAACAGTGTCCCCAGATAATATTATATTTTGATAATGATTTATCATGGTTTACTCGAATTGTGAAACTCACCAACTATTCGTAGTTGACCCGTTTTCTCACATGCTTTTCAGGTACAATTAAGATGAAGTGATTGCTTACGTGCTAAGTGCTTGATGTGTGTAAGATTTGCGTGCGGGATGTTAGGATACATTATAACAGATAGAATTATGTATCGTATTGTATGATGTGTGTATCACCTAGACGGTAATGGAATACAAGATAATGTAATTTGAAGTATATTAATGCATTCAGTTTTCTTTATAAACAATGCGGTTGATATCAGAGGTGTCTGTTGCATCCCGTTTACGTTTCCGTTGCGGTTACGGGGTGTTACAAGATTCCTGCTTGCCTATTTCGCGGATCGAAGGGAGAAGACCTATTCAATAAAAAAGTGCAACCAAAAAGCATTCTTTGAACGAATTCCTTCATAGCCTTCATAGATAGAGTAGAGAGAAAAGGGAGTAAGCCTTTGGCATTCTGTTCTTATTGCTTAGTTCCTGTCTATCTCTATCTATCAAAATAGACCCGGAAAAAGATCAGTCCATATAACTAGATTCGGAAAATTCACATACATGGAGGGGTGAGGCTTGAGAATACTTTCTATTACAAAAGTAGAGAGTACAAAGAAGACTCACTACTCAATTAGAAGGCGACACGCCTTGCTGCCTTTACGAGGATTTCCCTTCTTTGCTTCTTTTGTTTGAAATAGGACCGGGCCGGGTAGAATCTGGTTGGAATGAAAGAAAGAAACCGCCAGAGTGGGGGATTGTCCTGTCCTCCTCACTGACCCCAAAGAAGGTGGCTCTGCCACTAAGCGGGCCGGCAGAGAGGGCACCAAATGCCTAAACAAGACAAGAACCAACTATATGCTTAACACAAACTTTCTGGTCCTCCCTCTAGCAGACGGGGAGCGGCCCTACGCACCGGGGACGAAGCGTAGAGGTCACTTTAGCTTGTTGTACCGGAGTGGTTCATCGTCAAAAGAACAACAATGGCTTGTAGCATTTCCTATTTATTTGTCTAGGGATGGGATGTAAAAGAAGGCTTTATCGTCTAAAGGCAGGGGTGAGCTTTCTCACTATACCACGCTCTTCTTTTATCCCGCCTGGTTTCTTATCCCTGTTCCGTAAATTTCGTACGTAGACAGTTAGTTGCTCTGACTAGTTTTTTAGTGCAAAAAAGGACCAACGACGACCCTATCCTAAAGGAGAAGAAGGAGTAGGAGCAGAGCGGAGAATCTTTTTTTATTCCAGCCGAGAAAACTAGTAAAAGGAAGGATCAAGAATGTTATGTATTTCAGGAGCTAGATCAGTTGCCGATGAACAAGTAAGAATTGCCTCAGGAATTCTTTCTTAACTAACCCATACTACTCCAGCCGCTCGCTGTAATAGCTTGCTTCTCGGGTGGCTCGCACCCTGTTGTGGTGCTGCTGATCCAGAGTGGGCTCAGCAGTCCGCCTATCTTTCCGAGTGCACGCATAAAGGCATGATTAGTTCCACAAATCTCACTGCAGTGACCATAGTAAACTCCTTCTCGTTGTACCGAAATAGAGATTTGATTTAAACGACCAGGTACAGCATCACATTTTACACCAGAGGAAGGTACAGCCCAACTATGAAGTACATCAGCAGATGTTACAATAATACGTAGATGACTTTTGGCTGGTACAACCACTCGATTGTCAACTTCTAATAAACGTAATTGACCCAATTATAGTCATCTTCTGGAATCGTATAACTGTCAAAAGTGAGTGACTGTTCATCGGAACTGTTATAGTCCGAATACTCATAAGGTTGGGTCAACGCCCGTCTCCCCCCAAACTGTACTTGCAAGTTTTACCGCAAAAAGCTCTCCACGCCTACTCTTAGAAAGAAGACTCTTTTTCTTTAGTTAGTACCGACCGTAAGACCCTATATGAGTAAGGGTAATCGAAGGCCGGGGAAAGTTTATTGGCAACAGGGAACCCTTTCTCACCCAGTCCTACCTACCCTATGTATTCGAGGGGGCTGGAACCGAAAAAGACCTGGTTCCACACATATGAGACAGGCAGAAGGTATGGGACGACCAGTTCACCATGGAAAGCGAATTTGATCCTATTGTCGTCTTCTTTGTTCGCAGTGGAAAGGGATGCTAGTCGGCTCGGAGAAGTTGTAGGCCCCAATAAAAAAGATCAAGAACGATTCCTCACCTATCCTATCAGGGCCCAGTTGAACGCTCGAGTATAGATTCCCTGTGCTCATCTGTCGGGGCCGGCCGGCCCGTAGATCTGGATCCATCCATAGACCTGACCTGATATCGTTTGTCCAAAAAGAAAAAAGTAGGTTTTTAATAGTAGTTCATGAGACCTCGAATTCCCACGTTCCAGCTTGCATTATGTGTTAGTGCACGGTTTTGTGTCTCGAGTCTTTGTAATTATCATTAATGTTTATTTGATTATTTTAATGTAATATTTTAATGTTATTTATCTAATTCGTTATGTTTAGTCTAGTTCGCTAGGAATGTTAGCGAACTAAGACTAGTTCGTTAAGGTTAAGTCTAGTTCGCTAGGGATGTTAGCGAACTAGGACTTTATAATGTATTCCCTCCTGATTCGTTAGGGGATGTTAACGAATCAGGGGGTGGTTCGTTAAGTTTAATTATTTAACGAAGGGGATGCTGGTTCGCTAGGGTATGTTAGCGAACCAGATCGTCTTCTATAAATAGTGAACCATTGTTCACTTGTAAAGTGTTGAAGTTTTGAGAGAATTAACATTATTCAGAAAATTTAAAGTATTCTCTCTCTCTCACAAGCTTCAGGTTAATCTTATTGATAATATATATATATACTACTAACAATCAAGCTAAGGTATTAAAGAGTTAGATCCGTATAATTAATATCAATAAATAGATCTGGATCAGATCTAAGATATTGATTAGAACGAGTGACAAAGAAAAGGGGATCAAACAAGTGGTATCAGAGCATTCGGGGCTCAATTCACTTGGTTTGATTGTTATAGTTATAGTTTTGTGTTTATTTTCTGTTTGGTTTGAATTTGAATCAATTTGGGTTGATTTGGATTGAATCTGGATGGATTAGAGTGAATCTGGTTTCGATTAAGGTATTATTGATGTTCAATTGAGTGGAATTGGATTGTGGATTTGATTTGTGATGTTTATTGGGTTTTCGGTTTGAGTCCGTGAACAGGGGATTAATTGTGGTTGAAATTGATTCGTGTATTGTGATAATCGGTTACGAGATGTGTCGAGTTGAATTCGTGTTGAGATTATGAAGAGTTTTGTATGTTATTTGTTAGTTTTGGTTAAGAATTGAGTGTGTATTACAGATCTGGAATTGATGAGTTTCTAGGTTTGATCTTCATACTTCTGGAAAATTGTTCTTGAATGTTTGAAGATTTGAAGATGAATGCAATTCACTATAAAGTTTCAAGTGATTCGCTATGTCTTTAATTTGATTCGCTATCAATTCTTACCATTCGCTAATCAGTTCGCTAACTGATTCGTGTGGGTTAATTAATTCGTGTTATCTAGTTCGTTAACTAGATAACTGATTCGTTTGACACGTGGTTGTCTTGGAATTTGTGCTCTAACAACTTTTTGCCACGTGGCAGAAAGGAATCAAGTTTGTTACAAACCGTTGTAACAACCTGATTCGTTATAGTATAATTCGTTATAGTGTGATTCACTAATACACTGTAACTAATTCGTTATCTTAATTCGCTAAGCTCTCCTTAGTAATTCGTTAAGTTGACTTGGTCAATTCGCTTGATCAATTCGTCATGTTGACTTGGTCAATTCGCTTGATCAATTCCTTAAGTTGACTTGGTCAATTCGCTTGATCAATTCGTTAAGTTGACTTGGTCAATTCGTTTGGTCAATTCGTTAAGTTGACTTGTGATTCGTTAAACCTTCATCACATTCGTTATCTGTTTCGCCATTTGGGTGATTCGTTAAATTTATTTGTGATTCATTAAGTTGACTCGCTAGGTTGACTTTTGATTCGCTAACTCATTCACCTCATTCGTTACGACTTGATTCGTTAAGCCTTGATTCGCTAAAACTGTTCACAGTTCGCTACAACTGTTCATAGTTCGCTATTGCTGATTCACTGATTCGTTAAGATATTTTATAATTTGATTAAGTTTTCAAAGATGGCTGGTATGTATGCAACAAATGTTGCAACTTGATACCGAGATAGGTTCACATTCTAAATGTCCAAGATTGATGAAGTTCAGTGACTTTGCCAAATTGGAACCTCGGTTTCGTGCACATTTGGGATTTTTTCATCCTGACTGTTCTTATTGTCTTGATGAGGTTTATGTTGCACCAATGATTGGTGATGATACTATTGGGTATACTCCTAAAGCTGTTTCTCAATACTCATAAGAAGAGAAGAAAGCTTTAGAAATCGAGATAAAAGCATATTCTACTTTGACTATGGCTTTACCTGAGAATATTTTTCATCAAGTTGGAAGTATCAAGAGATGTGCATCTTTGTTTCAACATCTGTGGATGAGAAGCATGGGAAACACGGCTGAGAGTAAGAAAGTGATGCTCAAGTTTCAATTTCGAAACTTTAATTTATTGAAAGGAGAAACAGTTGAAGAGATGACTTCAAGATTTAGTCACTTAATTGCTGAAATGGATAAAATGAAAATGGAAATTTCTGAAAGAGATAAAATTGACACTATCAAGAGTGTGCTTCCTAGTTCCTATTCAACATTTCTCATGGTTTTGAAAGAGAATGATTATTTTCTGAATGAAGATTTGACAGCACTTGAATTTCTGCAAAAGATCGAAGCTAGAGAATATGATCTTAAGTGTCAAAAATCTTCCAAAGAAAATCAAGATCCGGCTTTCTATGGTGGAAGTATGCCTCTGAGTTCAACGATTTCACCTATCACTGCTTTTCTTACTCATGCCGCAAGTGAAAAAGAATCTGCTATATTTAATGATCCAAAAGTTTGTTTTTACTCTGCTGGTAATTCAGGTGGTTCAGGAAGTTCTACTAGTACTAATCCATTTGCTCACCACCTAGTGTGAATATGAAGGAAGTTAAGCAAAACTTTGCTTTTCTGACGGCATTTATGTCTTCATATGAAAACTTGGTGAGTAGTAAAATTTCCACGAGTGAGTTAACAGATGAGGATTATGATCAGATAGATCCGGATGATCTAGAGATCATGGATTTGAAATGGAATATGGCCATGATTTTTCGTAAAGTTAAAAGATTCATGCAGAGAACTGGAAAAGATCTTCCAGCGTTAAACAAGAAGTTAGGTTTTGACAAATTGAAGGTGAAGTGTTATAATTGTCAAGAATTCGGGCATTTCGCAAAGGAATGTGACAAACCAAGAAAAGAATACACTGGACCTCGTGGTCAAAATCAAAATGCTTCTTCACCACGGGGAAGTGATGATGAAAAGAAACCATCTTCTTCAACAACACAAGCAATGTTAGCAGATGGGACTGATTGGTCACAACGGCTACTATGCAATGATGTTCTAGCAAATTTAGCTATGTTTGGGTTACATGAAGATTGTCAAGATGCTACTGCTAGTGTGATGTCTTCAGATAATGATTCTGGATCTGATTCTGACGATTCTTACGACAAGTCTTCTGAATCAATGTTTGCTTGCATGGCTAAGATCAATGAGGTTAGTAATTCTATTTCTTCTACATCATTTGTTAAAGCATCATGTGTTGACTGTGAATCTAACAACTCTAAGTTAGAAGATTTAAAAAATCAAAATGATAATCTTATAATAGAAATTGCTTCTCTTAAGGGCACTTATCGACAATCTCTTGTGTCTCAAATGAAATCTCGAGAAAAGATTGAAGCATTGTCGACAAGTAATCATGATCTCAAAGCCGAGTTATCTGTGAAAATGACCATTAATGACCAAAAGTTTCATGAAATCTTGAAACATCGTTCTAAGATAACTGAGCTTGAGAATGAGGTTCTTGAGTTGAAGAACAAGTTGGGTAAATTTCGAAATTCTTCATTTTTATTGAATGAAATTATTGAAGTTTCTGGAAAACATAAAGATTCTAAGAAAGGTATTCGTTTTGTTGAAATTCCACCACCTTTTCATAATGATTATAAAATTAATACTTTTGCAAGAAAAGAAGAGGATTTGATTCAAAAGGAATCTGTGATTTCTGGAAAATCTAAAATGATTAAACCTGAAATTGTTAAACCCCACGTTGCTACTCAAAAATCTCATGTCCAAAGCAAAAAGGTGTTTGTTGAACACAATGACGACGTCATTATCGAGGATGTGTTTGAACCAGAGATTATACACAAGAATAAGAACATTCCCAGTTCTAATCATATTCTGTGCGAACCTCAAGAATTTGAGGAAGCAGTGTATAGTTCACACAAACCTCAAGCGACAAAGGAAAATTCAAAGAAAGTGAACTCTATGAAGGCAAAGAAGTCAGTTAAACCGAAAATTTCTGATGAGGATTTAATGCGTTTCATTAATCCTTCTAGTTCTAAGCCATCTGCTTCTAGAGTTTTTAAGTTAAAAGGAATGGACACAATGTTCACTGAAAAAGACATTCCAATAAGTATTATCAAACCTGAACTTATTGAGAGTGTTTTTGTCAATGAAACTTCAAAAATTCAAGAACTTGGACGTGTGTATGCTCAAACGAAAACATCAGTTCAGTGTGATCCACTGACTAAGGCAAAACAATTTTTAAAACAAGCTAAGAAGATTAATTTTGTTAAGTCAACTGGAACAGATACACTAAAAAGTTTTTCAAACTGTTCTAATTTAGATTTTTATTTAAAGAAGAAATTTGAATTATCTGATGAGTTTGCTAAGAGCATGACTAAAAATGTGAGTCATCATCAATCATCTGCATCACCTATTCCAATTTCTTCTAAACATCATCATGTAGACATGCGAACGTGTTTTTTATGCGGTCAACAAGGTCATGTTGTGAGAAATTGCAGTCAACAGAACTATCAGAATCTTCATCCTTTTCTCTAGGACAAATCTAAGCCAATTCCAGTGGTTAAGGAGATTCTGAAACGACCAGTGTCGTTTGCTGATGATACTCATATTTTATTCTCTGATGTGAATCCTTAGAAGGTGTTTCAGATCAATGAGACACACTGTCAACCAAAATTCATTCCAACTGAACCTATATGTCAAAACAGAAATTCAAACATGGTTCAAGCAGCATACTTAAGACGAAAGTCTAAGAAGCCTGTAACTTCTTCACAAGTGGCTGAACAACAATTGAAAACTGTTAAAGTTAATGATCAAAGAGAAAACCAAAAGGTGCCCAAGACTGAGGCCTGGGCTGCTTTTTTGAACTAATCACTTTTGTTTATGTGTAGGGTTCATCCAAGATCATTTCTGGTGAAAACTGGATCATGGATAGCGGATGTTCTCGTCATATCACTGGAAATCTTGACCTATTAGCCAACGTAAGAAATATTCAAGGAGGTTATGTAGCGTTTGCTGGGAATTCTGGGGGCATGATCACACAAGAGGGTGAAGTTTCAAATGGTCACAATACGTTTGAGAAAGTGAATTATTGCGATAAGGTTGATCATAACTTATTGAGTGTATCGCAGATTTGTGATAAAAAGTACACTACAATATTTACTGACAAAGAGTGTCTTATCTTGAAACCGGGTTTTATTATTCCCGAGGACATGGTTGTCATACGATCACCACGATCAAATGATATTTATGTCTTAAACATGAGTTCTAAGATATCAACATCGATCGAAACATGTTTTGTCTCGAAAGCAACCGAGAAAGTCTCGATTCTATGGCATAGAAGAATAGGTCACATTCATGTTTGAAAGATGAATTATTTAATGGCAAATAATTTAGTTGAGGGTGTCTCGTTAAAGAACTTTAAGTTATCTGATCACTGTGTTGCATGCAAGAAGGGTAAACAGAAGAAGAAGACACATCCTTCTAAGTTATTGAATTCCATTAATACTCCTCTTGAACGACTTCATATGGATTTGTTTGGTCCAGTGAATCGTGTGAGTATTTCTTGACACTGGTATTGTCTTGTAGTGACAGATGATTATTCAAGATATTCATGGGTGTTATTTATGAGTTCAAAAGATCAAACATCTGTTTTGGTACAAAACCTTATTACTAAGATAGAATCACTGTATAAACAAAAGGTGAGGAGAATTCGAAGTGATAATAGTACTGAATTCAAAAACACTATTTTGGATTTCTTCTGTATTCAAAAGGGAATTCACCGAGAATATAGTGCACCTTATGTACCACAACAAAACGGTGTTGTTGAAAGGAAAAATAGAACTCTGATTGAAGCTGCACGACAATGCTTGCTGATTCAAAGCTTCCTATTCAATTTTTTAATGAAGCGGTGAACACAGCTTGTTATACACTTAATCGGGTTCTAACAGTAAAATGACTCAAGAAGACAAGCTACGAAATATTAAATAACAGAAAACCTAATTTAAAGTACTAGGAACCATTTGGGTGTCCGTGTACAATGTTAAAGAAGGATTCGGGTAAATTTGATGAAAAGGCTATCGAAGGATATTTCTTGGGATATGCGTCTCCAAAGAAAAGAGAATTTAATTTTACATCTGGCTGTGTTGAAGAATGGTACCATGTCGACTGTCAAAAGTACACAACTCCTCATCAAGGGAAAGGTCCAGATTGGATGTTTGATTACGATAGTTTATTTAATTCTTTTACTCCTTCGACTGATCACATTGATGAAGATCTGGTTAGAGCATACTTTAAAGAACACTTGAACATTCCAAGCTCTTCAAGTTCTAATGCAGATGAAGTTCAACCAGATGCTACAACTGAAGAACCTCAAGTTGTTCCTCCAGTTGTTATTGATAGTGCTTCTATCTCTTCTGATGATGATCAAGCTGAGATTCAAGTTATTGATCTTGATAGTGATAATGCTTCATCTCCCGAGTTGGGTGAACATTACACTAATTTATTTGATAATGTTGTTGTTCCTTAAAATCCTACTCTTCGGATTCATGGATATCATCCACAGGACAATATCATTGGCGAACTTGATGTGGGCGTTCGTACACGTCATCAAGTTGCTTCGTCAAGCGACAATAATTTATTGTGTGCTTACTCTAATTTACACTCTTCGGGAATTGTGAATATTGCTAAATTCAATTGCTTTCTATCTCAAGTTGAGCCAACGACAGCTGGTAAGGCTCTTGAAGATTCTTCTTGGGTAGAAGCTATGCAAGAGGAATTACAGCAATTTGCACGATTGGGTGTTTGGGATTTAATAGACAAGCCTTCTAGGGTCAAGAAAGCTATTCCAACGAAGTGGGTATTTAAATGTAAATAGGACGATCGAGGGGTGATTGTCAGAAACAAAGCAAGTCTAGTGGTGCAAGGTTTTCATCAGGAAGAGGGTATTGATTATACTGAGGTATATGCTCCAGTTGCAAGATTAGAGTCGATTCGAATCTTCCTGGCTTATGCTGCTTACAATAATATCAAGGTTTATCAAATGGATGTTAAAAGTTCTTTTCTCAATGGTGAACTACATGAGGAAGTGTTTGTTCAACAACCACCTGGTTTTGAAGATCCTGATTATCCAGACCGTGTTTACCGTTTAAACAAGGCCCTGTATGGTCTACATCAAGCTCCGAGAGCTTGGTATGGCACGCTCGCTGACCATCTGACTGATAATGGCTTCAAACGAGGAACTGTTGACTGCACTTTATTTCATAAAACTATTGGTGATGATCTTCTTCTAGTCCAGATTTATGTTGATGATATTATTTTTGGGTCTACAAACAACACTTTATGTAAGGAGTTCGAGAAGTCCATGCAAACAAAGTTCGAAATGAGCTCGATGGGAGAGATGAATTTCTTTTTAGGGCTGCAGGTTCATCAATCTGATAAGGGAATCTTCATTCATCAGACTAAATATACGAACGATGTCTTGAGCCGATTCAAGATAACTGCCGAAAAAATCCCTTCAAATCCTCTTCCAGTGGGTCACAATTTATCACCGGATGAATTGGAGGATACCGTTGATCCGACCCTTTATCGTGCTATGATTGGTTATCTAATGTATTTAACTGCTTCTCGACCCGACATAATGTTTGCTATTTGTGTGTGTGCTAGGTACCAAGTTAGTCCCCGAGTGACTCACCTGGCAGCGGTCAAGCGTATTTTGCAATATCTACGGGGAAATCCTGACATCGGGTTATGGTACCCCAAAGATAATACTTTCGATTTTACCGCCTATTCAGACTCAGATTATGGAGGATGCAAGATCAACTTCAAATCAACGACTGCAGGATGTCAATTCTTAGGAATCCGGCTTGTTTCCTGGCAGTGTAAGAAGCAGACAACGGTCTCTACTTCAACCGCCGAAGCTGAATATGTTGCAGCCTCGAGTTGCTGTTCCCAGGTTCTGTGGATACAACAACATCTTCGCGACTACGGTTTGAAGTTTCTTACTACTCCCATCTTGATTGATAATTCTGCTGCGATTAGTATCACCAAGAATCCGGTACAACATTCTAAAACGTAATATATCGAGATTCGATATCATTTTATACGGGATTGTTATGAAAAGAAATTAATTGATCTTGAGAAAGTACACACTGATTTTCAAAAAGCCTATCTGTTTACCAAAGCGTTTGATAAAACACGTTTTGTTTTTTTGCTTGGTTTAAATGGATTGAACACCCTTGCTGAGATCCTAAAATTAGGATAATTATTTTTTAATTGCTTTATAGATTTAGTCTAATTTTTTATGTTTTAGATTTTAGGGGGTGAAAAGTATAGAAAATACAAAAAGAATGTGTTTTCGTTTGTATAGGTAAAATCCAAAACCATTAAAAAAATCTTTTCAAAATTAAAAAAAAAAATATTATGATTTCTGTTCTTAAATTGTCTTTTCCTTTAAAATTTAGAAAAATCAAAAACATTTTAAAATTCTGAAAAACCAAAAAGAATGTGATTTATGTTTTGTACAGAAAAATCCGAAAATCCAAAAATATTGTGAAGATTATTTCGTTTGTAAGAAATTTGAAAAAGACAAAAATATTTTTTTTAAAATTTTGTACAAAGAAAAACCAAAAAGATTTTTAGATTATTTTCTCGCTGAAAATTATGTCGGTTATTTAAGTTTGTGAAGCATGCTTGCATGTCTTGGTCCTATGATTCACTTGTTCATTGAAGGTTAGCCATTAATTTATTCTCTTAAGTTAACTGGGGCGATTAAGTTATCTTTATTTTGTTTTTTATGCTCCTCAAAATTTTGAGTTTTTTGAAGCAAAAAGAGAAAATGATAGTACATTGATTATCTTGACCCCAAGTTCAGCAAAAAGTAAGTTTAAAACACTGTGTGCTTAATTGTATTGGTGCATTGGTAGGTCTTAAAACAACCCAGTAGAGTAAAGTATGTGATATAAACATAAAGAAACGCCAAATTGAAAGGGGTGTTAGTCTCTAGCAAAAGTCTTGGTGAGGATGGCAGAAATGTAATAACCAGTCATACTCAAGCCATATATTTGTTGATCACCCAAAATCAAATAAAGCAAATAACAAGCGTTAGGATTCAGAACATTGTGAGTCTTTATGCGGCTTAACCATCTGGGTATTCATATGCATGAATATTTCACTCGCTTTCTAGAGCAAACCCAAAGTCATTAAACTTGATCACCGCTGTACCTCGTACAATTTACATTACTGACTTGATCAAAATCCGCTGTTAGACATACAATTGTTCCTCCCTTGCGTGCGTCTTAATACCATTAAGAAACGGACCCCAGGGGATACAATGTATGTAAGCCGACAGATGGACTCGTGCATACTCACTCACAGTAAAGGAAACTTGATGCATTGCTCAAAATTTCTACAATTGGTATTAAAAATTTTGATCAACAATATAATGGTTTAAGTCAAGTTGTGGTGATTTGGCAAAAATCAAATTAAGCTTGAACCGAGATTAGAGGCTGATAATTTCTGATATTCTATGCTATAATGGAACTATTTAATCATATCACAAAAATACTTGAATGTGTGTTATTAGATTTATATGGACAACATACCAATGACTGACTTATCGCCAATCACAATATCGCTGAAATATAAAACTGTGATGGAAGGGCAGTTTGGTCAATATGATTCTCTGCTCAAACTCGACAAAATTACAAAAATATGTACTGTTTTTAATAAAATCTTTGAAAAATACAAATAGATTATTTTATTTTTAATAGTTCGGATATTTTTCAGTAAATACATTCGTTAATTCTTTAATTTTTACAAAATACCAAAAATATTTTCGTTTTCTTTATACTAAATTTTTTTAAATAATTTTTAAGTTAAGTTTCGGTAATCTGAAACAATTTTAACGTATTAGGTTGTCGGGATATAAAGGTTTCTCGATAATTTAACTTATTGATTTATTTCATTAATTAATTTATTCATTTATTTATTTAATTTTAAATTAAATAAAAGGGTTTAATTCGCTAAAATCCAATTCGTTATATATGGTTAACGAACTTGATGATTCTTTAGCGATCTAGCTTCTGGTTCGCTAACCTAATTCGCTTCCGCACTCTGTAACGAATCATCCCTTCGTTATACATATTTAACGAATCATGACACGAATCATGTCTTGATTCGCTATCTTTAATTTAACGAATCACATTGTGATTCGCTAACCTAAGTAACGAATTGAGTTAGCGAATGGGCTAATTCGCTAAATTTAAGTTATACGAATCGTCTGATTCGTGCAAGTTGTGCCTAGGGTTTGATAAGACAAGATAACGAATAGGATTCCACTATTCGTCTTCGTTCTTCATCTTTCAGAAACTGTTCAAATTCTCTCTGATATTTTCGATCTTTAAGTTTGATCATTTCAAAGATCAATTTGAGTTTCTAAGGTATAACTGATCTAGGCGATATCAATTTCGTCAACAATGGTCATGTATTGCCTGTTAAATTATGATATTTCGTCAACAAGGGTTTTGAACTTTTGGAATTCGTTTTGTGTATAATTTATGTTTTTAATTGTCTGATTTTGATATAATTTTGATCGGAATCCCTTTTCGATACCCTTAGTGGACTCTAATAATCATTTGAATATTGTTTGCTGGGTTAATTATTGTTGTGTATTCTTGATGATTGCTGTTGGTTCGTTGATCCTTAGTACACTTAGGTAATGAGTCTCAATCTCATTCACCTACAATTAACGAATGTGTTTCTGAGCTCAACGAGCTGATTATCGTGATAGTTCAACGATGATTATGGCCGAATTGAATCTGGATTAAGATGTTGACTATTATTGTTCTTGATAATTTTGACCTTGACTTTGTGAAGTCAAAGAAAAAGACTTAATTTTGACCATTCGTTAGTCTTAGCGAATTGGAACTGTTTCGTGTCCAATTCGTTAAGATTTTTCACGAACTAGTTTAGCGAATAAGACGTCACAAGAATCAGAGTTTGATTCGCTTAAAATATATCGAACTAGAGTTTAGTTCGTTAACTTAATTAGTGATTCGCTAGGTCCAGTTCGTTAAGTTATTTACTTGATAGCGAATCGCCTGATTCGTTATCTTTGTATAACGAATCATGTGATTGTTAACGAATGACAGTTAAAAAAAAAAAGCCTTTAATTAATTAACTAAATTGAATATTCAGTCAATTTAATTAAAGGATTTAAATCGTCTAATACGCGTAACTAGATTAAATACATTTTTTTAATTGCGTGTTACCTATTCTTATATTCTGTTTTTAATTTATATAGTAACAATGGCTGATCAAGAACAACAAATTCAACCGCAACAAGAACAATCGTCACAGGAACAACCACAAGGACAACCACCACAACAAGCTCAACAGGCTGATATGGTTTTATTACCATTTGATAAGAAGCACAATATCTGTGCTTATGTTGATCACGACGTGGCTGATTTAAGGACGTTCGGAGCTATGTTGAATTTCTTACGCCGTTCAACGATACATTATGCAATCAATGCCAAACCTAAGGTGTATCATAGTATTATCAGGCAGTTCTGGAACACAGCAGTATATGTTGAGGAAAGTAATCTGGTTCAAGCTACAATTAATCAGCTTCCGATCACGATTGATGTTGAGGTCATTCGTCGGGTACTTCAGTTTGACGACAGTGACGATTACCCGAGTGAATTTAACAGGACGCTGGTTAGGGGGTTATTCACAAGATTAAATTTTAGGGGTGATATTCGTCGATCAATGTTGAACAAGAATGGGTTGTGTCCACCTTACAAGTATTTGTTGCATGTCTTGCTTCATTACTTGAGTGGACGTCGCGGTGGTTTCGATGAATGTAGACTGAGCTTACAATCGACATTTGTTGCTTTAATCCTGAACAAGCCATTCAACTATTCAGAACTCATCTTTGATCATTTGAAAGAGCAAGTTCAGCAAACTCTACCGACAAAAAAGTTCTTGATGTATCCACGCTTTCTACAATTAATTATTCAAGATTTGATACCGGATTTGGTGATTGATCGATCGTTGGTGGACGATGTTCTTGATATGGAACATATGAAAGCTGAAACGGTGCATCGGATGTTGATTTATTGAAAGGATAAGCCACAAGACAAAAGGATGATTGGTCATATAATCAAGCCAGAATATGTATGTCCTCCTAATGAGCGCTGGATCCATGATGACTCGGATTCCGAGCGTGAAGGGGGAGAAGGTGGGAACAATGATGGTGGGGATGATGATGGTAACGATGGTGATGGTGATGATGGAGCTGGTGAGCGAGCTCTAAAAGAACAACAAGATGTAGTTGATGTTGCTCTAGCTGCCACCATGAATGCTCAGCAAGATAGAAAACGAAAGGGTAAGGCTGTAGCTACTGATGAGCCAACAAAGAAGCCCCGTGTGTCCTCTGAGGCTGGTGTAATTATTGGTGAACCACCACCTCGTCAATCAACTACTCAAAGCTCGGGGGTGCCGCTAACTACTAGCACTCCGATGCTCACCTTGACAACGACGATGGTGTCTAATGAGAGGCTCGGTTTAATTCCTCAAATGGCTTTGACCGAAATACCGAGGCCTCCTGCTGTACTGTCAACTGTTTCTTCCACCACTACAATGGGACCTCCTCCTCTTCCAACAACTACTTTTCCTCCGCCTCTGCCTAGTGATGTCTCTTTCATGAGAATCACTCGGCCTCAGGAACCTATTCAACCAGTTCATCCATCTGTATACAATTTGTCACCTGGACGTCAAACGGAAATGCTGCTTAATCTGTTACACTTATATGAAAATCAAATGGCAGCTGACCGACTCAATCAAGAATGACTCATGGAGAATCAACGAAAAATGATGAGTTACATTTCGTTCTGTCAGAAGGAGACCAAGTCGTTGCGTGCGATTGTTGAGTCTCAGGGGGTGAAATTAAAAGAACAAGTTGAGTTAATTTTACAATTAACTTGTAAAGAGGATGCCCTCAAGAAACTCAAAAATGATGATGATGATCCTGACGAGTCTGATGCAGGAGGTGAGCCTAAACAATCGCATGGTTCATCATCTGGAGCTGGTGTGAGTGGCGCTGATGATTCAAACAAGCAGATAATTTCATTTCAAGATCCAACAGCTGCCAAGCCGATAGAAATGATTGAGGCTAACAAGGTGATATTTATTGACGAATTGGGGATAGTTAAAAGTATGGTGAACAAAGATGAGATACAGATCGGTGAGTTTGTGGTTAGATCTTTGACAAGGGAGCAGATCTCGATTCTACTTGGGCTAAATGACGATCAGCTGACTGCATTAGAGAGTGAGCCCGATGTCGAAGTGATCAATGAGAACGAAATGGAAGATGATCCATTATTTATGAATACAGATTTATTTATGAGAACGAGGAGATTGAGATGGAAGACGTTACAGCTGATGAGTATCCGGACTTGTATCAACACGCAAATGTTGATCAAGGTGCTCCAGTATTTCATGAAGACGTAATTAAAGAAACTGAGGATGATCTGAAGAAGATTGTGCAGCGAATGGTTCCTTCACTCAAAGAAGTGACTGATGATGACATTGAAAGATGGTTCAAACGCCAGAAAGTGGGTAAGATCATCAGTGCTTTTCGATATGTAGATAAAGAAAGAAAGGATACCGCTGCTGCTTGGATTGAGGCAAATCAAATGACTACCTTCAAGACTGTTTCTAAGGTACATGGTGATACTGTCTCCTGGCTCTATGATTCAGACCTTAAGGTATGTATTGTTAAATGGGAAAAAGGTGTGCAATATTACGAGAGGATAATGGATGTTCTAACACTACCGCCTTGGGATGTACGCACCCTCGCGAGACGTCCATTTATCAATCGTGGGGGCAACCGAACTGCTGAGTGGTTTCATCAACACTTACTGTTCGAGGTCAATCATGGCTTCAAGTTCTTCAAGCCCCAGGTCCCAAGACGTAAACGTACTGATGAGATTGATCCATGAACCGGCTGGAAGAAACTTGTTTTGAAAGTGAAGCCACCAAAGACAATGAAAAGAGTTCCTGTGAAGACAATGCCGCAAGATATTTATTTGTCTTTCAACCGTTGGTACTATGACAATCGTACTGGGAGGCCGTTATTGTTCGTGGTCGAGGACTACAGACTGAGCTCATCAAGATAATCGATCCGATGTGGTTGGTTAATTTATCAGAGACAGACAATGACGTGCTACACAGGAAGCAGATTTTGTTTGATTGCCAAGAAGATTACGACCGGGCTATTCAATTCCAACGTGTCGTTCGTGTATGCCATGAACATGGGATTCATAGTTGCAGAGATTGGCAGACAAAACGTTTCAAATAAGTTAAAGACAAAGAGCTCAAGACGAGGGGGTGTCTGTTAGTGCACGGTTTTTCGTCTCGAGTCTTTGTAATTATCATTAATGTTTATTTGATTATTTTAATGTAATATTTTAATGTTATTTATCTAATTCGTTATGTTTAGTCTAGTTCGCTAGGAATGTTAGCGAACTAAGACTAGTTCGTTAAGGTTAAGTCTAGTTCGCTAGGGATGTTAGCGAACTAGGACTTTATAATGTATTCCCTCCTGATTCGTTAGGGGATGTTAACGAATCAGGGGGTGGTTCGTTAAGTTAAGTTATTTAACGAAGGGGATGCTGGTTCGCTAGGGGATGTTAGCGAACCAGATCGTCTTCAATAAATAGTGAACCACTGTTCACTTGTAAAGTGTTGAAATTTTGAGAGAATTAACATTATTCAGAAAATTTAAAGTATTCTCTCTCTCTCTCTCTCTCTCTCACAAGCTTCACGTTAATCTTATTGATAATATATATATACTACTAACAATCAAGCTAAGGTATTAAAGAGTTAGATCCGTATAATTAATATCAATGAATAGATCTGGATCAGATCTAAGATATTGATTAGAACGAGTGACAAAAAAAAGGGGATCAAACATTATGCCAACAAGTCCCACCCCCAACTCTAGCTGAGAAGTTGAGTCGCCCTTCTTTTTTTTCTTTTTTTATTTTCAGAAAAAGAATCGAATAAAGAAAGAGATAGTCTATA
The DNA here is from genome assembly GCF_021521415.1 of Bidens hawaiensis. Classification (NCBI taxonomy): domain Eukaryota; kingdom Viridiplantae; phylum Streptophyta; class Magnoliopsida; order Asterales; family Asteraceae; genus Bidens; species Bidens hawaiensis. The sequence goes on from NW_027491731.1 coordinate 381,288, forward strand.
TCCTGTATCGATCATATGATCACTCTATGAATAGGTAAATTCTCTGTGACCTCCCACCGTTCACGACATCCCTTGCTTCTCGCTGCGAACGGCTCCTCGATGGAAGAGTAGAAACGCTGGTCCCCTTCGGTCAAGTTGCTTGTACCTGCCCTACCGTAGGACCTCCGTTCTCGAAGCGAAGAAAGAGGAGCAGGAACAAGAGGTTGTCCTCTCCCGGCCCAGTAGTTCCGCAACTACTATCGTGATTGTTGCCAACGAGGATCCCCCATTCCGAAAGGTTACTGGGCCGGCCGTTAGGTCCAAAGTTGTATGCCACAGCTATGGTGCTGATAGATTCACTACTTCAGCGGCCGTTATCGGACATTTCAGGCTGAGCATCTATTTCTCGTATATCGCTCCACACCGAGAAGAGGGATGCGTACCTCCAGCAACAACAAGATGGAACCATAGGCTTCTTTGTTGGGTGCATTTCGGGGTATAGGTCTAACCATCTCAACTCCCCGTTTCTGGCATGCTATAGTTATTTATGTCTCTCGACGGAGGGAATGGGAGATTACCGGTAAGCCGGATGCTTCGCGAACCATATTCTTAAGGCATTTCGTTGCACTTAAAAATCACCCTCGTGAAGAGGCGCACTCCGATACCATTGATGTCCAATAGCTTTGATAGTAATGGCTGGATTTACTACTACCTCGTCCATTGAGTATAAGAGAGCAAATGATGGTATAGCAATGAACATCAGGATGATACTAGGAAATATGGTCCGAAGAATCTCGATAGTAGTTCCATGAACAATCCTTTGCGGGATTGGATTTTTTTCTTTTTGGAAATGCCATAAAGCGCGAACCAAGATCCGTGAGACGAAAACCAAAATAAGAATGAGGAAGAAAAAGATATCGTGATGTAAGTCTATTATTCCTTGCATCATAGGTGTTCCTGCGTCTTGAGATCCAAATTGCCATGGTTCCGCTGCATCACAAGGAGCAATTGTGAGAAATAGCCATTCTAGAACAATCATTTGATCAGTTTCATTCTTTGACTGCTCTGCTCCCCCAAAAAAATGGAGAGACTTGTTCTTGCTCTTCAAATTCAGGAAGACTTCTTTCGCCGGTTGGTCCAACCAAGAAAGACATGGGAATTTTGGGCGTCAGCTTCTTCTTCTTCTCTTACTTACGATTTTTCGAGTTGGATGAACAGATCGCCCCTAAAAGCAGCCGTGTGATCTTATATACGATACCACCAGACGCGCCCCAGCTTCAAGCGATCTCACCCTATGGACCTTGCTAAACTAGATTCCCTGCTGAGGTAGAGTGTCTGAAAGAGAAAGAAGAGCTTACTAAGCCAAAAAACTTAATATAGAGCCAAACATGCGGTTTTTTCTCGTCAAGCAGCAATCGGAAAAAGGTAGGGTAGAATCGCCGAGTCGTCTAGCACCCTCAACTCCACAATCACAATCATTTGTGAATCAAAAAGGTGGTTTGCTGCTGTCCCTGGCATTGGAAAGACCTGACAAAGAATCCTTCTTTTGGGAAATGTGCTATATGGAGGTTTTATTTATGATTGTTGACGTACTGACTCATGCTCAGGATCCGCTTATGGTGGTTCGGCTTGCTTCTCTGTTGGCATTTCCTAGACCCAAGACCGACTAATATTATAATATTGCAAGTAGAATGGATAGCATAGGTCGGAGGGGAAGAAGAAGGGATGAGTACAAAGCAAGGGGCCCAGGAAGATGTTCAACAACCATCTCCTTTCCATCCAGAATGTAGTGTAGAAAAGCAAAGAATCTTTCCTGCTTCAGAGCTATTCAGGGCTAATAGGATAGGTATTCTATTTGAAAAAAAGGGGGGCTACCCTAAGGTGGGATAGTGTGTCAGTAAACACGCAGTGGTTAAGGGCATAGACCTCTAGACAAGACAGATTCATTTGTGGGTTCCAGTCGTGTTTTATAGATTCCGATAGAGTCACCGCTCGCTTTTGCTTTTGACAAGATGTCCTAGTCCTTTTGGTAAGCGTAAGCATTTCGTAAGCAGAAAAAACTAGATATTAAACTCCCGGTATCAGTTACAATGCTTACTATTACGAATCCCACGATGACAGCTCCCGCTGAAGCAATTGTTGCTGCGGAGGTAGCTAAATTACCTATCCGCTATAGACGGAAAAGGCATGCTGTGGCGGACTTAAATAAACCTTAGTTGAAAAAATCATTTTTTCTTGGTGGACCAGAAAGAAATTATTGACCTTGATATAACTTTATACCGGAGTAAATGAAGACTCCTAGAATGGCACGCACGAAGAAGCCTACTCAGAGGAGGAATCCCGCACATTATAAAAAAAGGAAAATGGACCTGCAACTACCTTAGACTTTCTTTAAGGAAGATTGCAAATAAGAGCTGATCCTATAATTGTAATAGTAAGATTAGGATCCCGACTCATCTGTAAATTTATGGCATATAAGGTAAATACTTAGATATAGGGAAACTTACGTATAATATACATGATCCTTTCTCTTATGAAAAGGAAAACTACGGGATAGCTATGCCGCAGTCAAAAAGACATATTTATGGATATGTACTATGCCAGCTCTTTATACTAAGGCATATAAAAATGGGGTTCGATATAGGGAGTCTTTGCTGTTTACTGTTTACTTTACCTATACCCAACTTAAAGAACTGTGCCATAAATTCATAAGAATTACTTTTTGTAGAGCTTCTATTGCTTCGAGCCCTTTAGTTCGTTGTCAAGCGTATAGCTTAGAGGGTGATCGCTGGCCACAAACTTGCAAGAGTCAGCTATTTGTTCACATTCAAGCCTTCGTTCCCACGTTCGAGCTAGCCGAATCAGTACTTATTGTTATACCGTTCGTGCCCCTCAGAGCCACTTAACTCGCTTTCAAGAATCAAAATCCTGCTTCCAATTAATAGACTGAAATGAAAACTTGTAAAGATGTTATAGAGGGTTTAAAAGTCATAGGTGCTGGAACTGCTAAAATTGCTTTAGCTGGAGCTGCAGTCGGAATTGGAAAGATATTCAGTTCGTTGATCCATTCAGTAGCAAGGAGTCGGTAATTGGATACTAAATTGTTTGGTTATGCCATTTTAGGTTTTTATCTAACCTAAGCTATTGCCTTGTTTGCTCTTATGATTGCCTTTCTGATCTTATTCGTATTTTGAGATTCGCTACCGTCTGTAGCCTTCCTCCCAAGGCGAGCGAAGTGAGGTGAGGCGAGCGTCTGAGTGAGTTGAGTGAGGAAGTGAGGGCCCTGAGGAAGCGGAGGGAGCGAAAGCTAAATCGGGTTTCACTGTTGTGTTGGTTAATGCCCAACCACCTTCAAGAAGGCAAAGAAGTCAACTTCATAACCTTTTCCCTTATCAGTAGCAGCAGTGGACGAATCGAGACAATAAAAATACAGGTAGGAATCTGCTTATCTACTTGCCTTTCAACCTCAGAGCATTCAGTTCAGGTACCGCAGTAGTCGACGACTTGGCTGGGGCAGATCTTCACTCATTATCCTTCTTCGAACCTTTTAGTATGTATTGCCCCCTAACTATAGATCAGATCCAGCAGACGAGAAAGAAAATTCCGCACTGCTGCTGAGTCGTCGGACTTATCCACTAAGGGATTCGTGGAATTTCTGTGGATTGCGTTGGGGAAATCAACCAAAGCTAGGCAGATAGATAGACTCCTTTCCCGCTGCTAAGGGAGAGCAAGAAAGAGAAAAATGATTGTTTTTTAACCAACGCCCCTTTTTGGGTATGCAGGTACTAAGAGTTCTCTCACTACCAACCAGCAGACATCATCTGGCTGGGTCTTGCCGGTATCAACAACGAGAAAAAACTACCAAAAGGAAATATCAACTAACTATGGCTCTTGGTGGGCCCAGACAACGTCCTAGGCGTAGGGGAGATCGGAGTAACAGGTAACGCCTAGACGACGTTTTCATTGCGGGGCTGCAGTAAGTAGATCGAGAGGTCGTTTCGCCCCTTGTCCCCGAATATGGGTAATATGTTCTCATACAATACTGCTCCAATCTGACCTAGCTGGCGAGCGATCCCAGTTCGCGACATAGAACAAGACAGCGCGAGCGTACCTTTGTTCGCTTCTTCTCCACCAAGCACGAAAGTTTAAGGATAACTGTAGGTCGGTGGCTACCTAAGGAAACTCCGATTTGATCCGCCCCCCGGCTGGGAGGCATCTACCTCATCCCGATCACAAGGAGAGGTTCACTATGATGGGGGGTACTTCTTTTTTTCCCTTCCGGAAAGAATGAAATGCATAGGGGACCATCCTTTTGTTGCGGCATGCTCCTCAGATTTACGGATTCACAGGGGGCCTCAGGCCCTACTTAGTTGACTGACAATGACAAAGGCTTGCGAAACTAAGTAGGTTTGCTTTGAAATCTTAAGTAGTCTAGCAGTGGTACAAAGCTAAGTGCCCCTTTTCAGTAGGGGGCGAAAGGTTAGACCTTAGAAAGTCAGCGAACAGTGGTTCTTCTAAGTAGGTATGGCGTTCCCCCTTGACTCTTCTAACGTCGAGCTAAGTGATCTCGTAACCTTTTCATAGCGTAGTAGAATGAAGGCTACGCACCGACGCTTTTTTTTTATTAGCCTAAGCGTCTTCGCTAACTCGCTCGCCTACTATATACCCTACTTTACCACTTTTAGTGTAGGCTAGGATAACTCAGCCGCTTACTTCTACTAATGTAGGGCTAAATAGCGCCTTTTCTTTTTTTTCTTTTTTTTTTTTAACAACCAATTTTCATTATTGCGAACTTATAGGTCCTTAGTAGCGTTGACAAAGAAGAACAGCCGGTTAAAAGACAACGAATCTTTTTATTTCTATCTTCATTATATAGATTTTTCTATAGAATAATGAATCATAATGAAAATTTTAGGCCAACTTGACAAGCCTCTTGCTCTGAGGTGCGAAGATCAAGATATCTTTTTATGACTTCCCTTCCACTTATCGATCCTGGCCCAGAAAAGTGACCGACCAGGGCCCTCTTGTTGAATGAAAGAAAGGCTTTATGAGCCCTGTAAGCCCACACCTGGGTAGAGTGGATCATTCAACACCTGCGGCACAAACCCATTTTTGACCTATTGGTCCTAGTATCATAGGCGACCGAACGACCGCACCCTAATTACTAGACCGACCTGCTATAATAATTCCATAAACACCTAGCAAAGATATGGCAAACAAATAAAGTAGCCCTATGTTCGGATCTGACAATACCATACCATAATCAAAAGGTACAACGGCCCGAGCGACCAGACTTAACATAAATGTAGCCACTAGAGCCATTCTAAAAAGGGAGAAATTTGAACTACTTGGTGAAATAGGTTCATTTATAATCAATTTAAAACCATCTGCTAGAGGTTGTAAAAATCCAAACGATCTCACTACATCAGGACCCTTTCGACGTTGCACAAAAGCCATTACTTTACGTTCAGCTAGCGCTAAAAAGGCTACTCCTAGTAGAAGTGGTAGAATTATTCCAAGTATTTCAGCTGGAACTGCTATGTACATTTTCTATTTTCTATTCACACATGATCTGGCCTGGTCGACCCGATCATGATATTTCACTCATGATCTGGCCTGGTCGAGCCAATCATGATATTGAAGGATGGGACCTTTTCTCGAACTAGAAAGGAGATTCTATTTCTTCTTCCAAGCCCTTCTTAGAAGATGCAGTCAATAAGCTCTCACTTATCTTCTTCATTTACGAAAATAGATAGATAAGAAAAGATGTCAGCCTCTCTTTTCTCGCGGAACACTCACTTAATGGGGCTCTTTGACTTGGAAGAAAACGACAAAAGTGAAAGAAGGAGGTCTATTTAGTTGATCGATGTCAATGGACCAAGAAATCTGTCCTTTGCTGAAAGCTGCTAGGGTAAGAAGAAATGAAAGGTAGGTTTTGTCAGTGATTAAAGGGAAAGGTCAGCTAGAGCGAAAACCAATCAAACTCAGAAAGATAGGTAGATCGAGCGCGCTGAGGGAAATTCGAGAGATCCGGAGACATGGCCACTACTGGCCTACGGTCCTTGCATGCAGATTACGTAGCACATGCTATGAGCTGCGATGCCTGCCAGAGGTTAGCAGGAATCCAGCACAAGCCGGCTTCCGAGTTATACCCGATTATAAAGCCTTGGCCGTTTTGAGGGTGGGCCATGGATATCATCGGAAAGATCTATCCCAGATCTTAAAGAGGTCATACTTTTCTCCTAGTAAAGTAGCTACGGCCCAGCCTTCTCCCCCTTCTGCCCTGTAAAACTTTCTCTGCCCAGAGATAAACCACTCCCCTGGCCTCCTGGTCTCGACTATTCAAAGTTCTGTCCATTTCACTGATACGTAGGCCGTACCATCGAAGAGTGTCATACTTTGCATCCGTACCATCGAAGAGTGTCATACTTTGCGTGATGTCATCTAAATGAAAATCTTCTCAATTGGAACGAAGTTAAGGCATACCTTAAAGCCGCCAATGTCACTGAAGCTACTGGGGATCTATACTAATCCAATGCCACAACATCAAGGGGGACAAGTCACCACTCAGGGACCTACACCGGTACAAACTAATCCAGGACTTTCTGCCAGCTCTAACACCATCCGAGCTTGCACTGCCGCTCGAAGAGAGATGCCTGTGAGACCCTCTCAAGTTCTTTCATTCGAAGGAGGTTCTGAGAATTCAAAAGTCCGAAGTCACTTTCTTTGTCCCTAGGAATCTAAGTTCCAAAAGCAGACGAAATCACTAAGGAACCGGACCTCCTCGCTGCCGCTTATTTCATTACCAGGAAGAGGCAAATTCGTTTTTTTATTAAACCCTATTAGCTAGTAAGGGTGGGTTGAAAAGGTAAAGAAGGAAGAATGGATCCGAACGAATGCATGGGCAGGTGAAAAGAGCCCTTTTTTTAATACCCTCGTCACCTACTAGTGAGCCAGGGACGCCTCTCGTTCCTCTTCCCCCATATGACAACCTTATCTCGTTCGGATGATTCTCTCTTAACTAAAAGATAGAAAGGCGAAGGGAAGTTCGGAAAAGCCTAGCAGACGGGACTATCAACCGCTTTCTATTAAGACCTCGGCACCCTCCTTACCCCCCCTACGAAAGATTTAGCCCTCTTTATAAGAGGAAAGCTCCCAGGTTCCACATCTTAAAGAAGTGCATGACCAGATTGGAAGCACGGAGGTTCCTTCGCAATGGGACAACTCACCCAGCCATGATGCATGATAGAAGAGATCGAGCACAAAATGGAGTTTCCCTCTTGGGTGAGGCTCACGTCCGGAAAGAATCTTTTTCACGACTTTATCTCCTATGTTGACCTTTCTCTATATTACCTTATTTTGGAATTCACTTGAAAGCCCCTTTTAGACTTGGGCATGTTCCATGGCGCGAAGTCTCTTCTCATCTAATAGCTCTCATTTTGGGGATATATAAAAAATATGCTCTCTATCATCCGCATCCAAATCTTTTTCAAGATGGGCCCTGATGTTTCATGGAATGGCGGAATCCGTCTCCAACAATTACGAAACTGGCTTTAAATTGTATCGAGCTACAGGCCCTTCTCATAAGATGTTGTAAGCTACGGGCCTTTTTCGACGAAGCTTAAATTAAAGCAGACCTCAGGAGCTAAGAAGGGAGCCAACAAGCCCCTTTGAAGCTAATGCCTTAGAAGCTACAGGACATAGAAGCAGGCCAACAAGTGGATTGAATCTTTTCCAGTCTAGAGACTGGCGGATTACCTTCGAAACAAAGGATTGAAAAATTCCTTCTACTTTGGACAAGATAAGTGGACAGATGAGTTGAATAATACAGGGACTGATAAGCTAAGCGATGTTCCCCTTTGAGATCTCCCAACCTAATCTTTATTCAGAGGTAGGACTTTCAACCGCCTACTCTTTCGAGGAAGGGTGCACTACAAGAGAATAGGTACTAAAGAGATTCAATGGGGGATTTCGCCGATATTGAGTCGACTATAAACTATTAATCTTGCCTGGAACCGTCGTTTTGTATGGGAAAGAGGGCTTCTACCTATGCTTGGTTGGGAAAAGGGTGAATGGTTCCAAAAGGGAAGGGAAAAAGCCACTAGAAAGGTCATCCACCAAGTATCAAAGGCGCTGGGTAGTCCACTTTATCCGTGACTTAGAGTACAAGATTTCCGGGATCAAGAAACTAGCAAACAAATATGCTCGGCTGGATTCTTTTCTCGTATGCCCGGAAAATTCATTTCGGTACAACTCCGCTTGCTGCAAAGCCTTTCTTTCTCGTCCAAACACTCCAGATCGGCACTTCCCTTTTCTCCATAGGGCCGAAGCCTTATTAAGTTAAGAATTAAGAAGGGCTTTTTTTCTAGAGAGAGAGTCAGGGGCAATCTATATTGCTTACCACAGCTCTATTCCCGACTTAAAGTCCTTTATGGATTTCAAGTCGGAGAGCTGTGACTTATTCGGCGCTATATCACAATTCATTCATTCTCGGGCATAGCTGTTCATGAAACGTGGCGTGGGACATCTGTCGGTGGCGGGTTAATTCCGAGCGAGAGGTCAAACCAATCCCATTCATCCTGGTCTGATCCGAACGGATCTTGTTGAATGAATTGATCCATTGTTCTATGCCCTAATTCTTAGTTCATTTTTTCCTACTCGGACCCGCCGTACTTCCTTTGACTACTTCTAAGATATAGTGGAAACATTTGTTAGGGTGGAGGGTGGGGAGTGAAAACACCAATGCAACAGAGAACGACCACATGAATTGGAATCCGCTTAACTTATTAAGACAGACGACTGAGAAGGAAAGGCTCCGCGTTCTCCAAGTGGGTGATCTTAGCTTAGCGTGCTAGCCGCTGCTTCATTTCGTATAGTGATAACGCTTTCTCTTTCTTAGCGCTCCGCCCCCCTTGTATAGTAAGGGGAACTTTGGTTACGCGGCATTCTCTTCTACTTCTAGGGGTCTATTTTCTCTGACTTGACTCAGCTTGACCTACTTGACTCAGCGGTTAGAGTATCGCTTTCATACGGCGAGAGTCATTGGTTCAAATCCAATAGTAGGTAAAACCGACCGAAAGCCCCTCTTTTGCCAGCATGACAGCAAGCACGGACTGGCAGAAAGGAGTCAACTGAATGACCAAAGCATCGGTTGCTTCCACTTGTGGCCTTCTTCGAGCGCCTTGACACCTTAATATCAACTCACCACCCTCTTCCACAAGTAGGTGGAGACCGGGAGAGCCAGAAACCCCAACGGGAACCCTACAAGCGCCACACGCTTCTTTCGTGAAGCGCTCTCTCAGTTGTTTCCACTCCTGCCCCTGCAAGCGAAGAGGTTTCAAGATACCAGTCGACCGAGCGAAAGTGAACAGCTCCGAGCACATCTTCTAAAGAGCGTACCCTTTGTTTCTACTCTTTCTCTCTTCTAAAAATAACTCAAAAACGAAAAAAGAAAAAAGATTCTTTTTTTTCTTTTTGATTTTTTGAAAGATTAAACGAAAGCGGTTGCTATTGCTTGTAGCTTGCTTCTGTCCTTAGTCAATTTTTTTGGACTGAAGCTGTTCTGACTGCCGTATCTTTTATGAACCGAATACCTTCCTCTGTCATCTCTGGTCTGTCTCTTTTTGAGAGAAGATTTTCTACCACGCCTGACTATGAAGAGCTTCGAGTCTATCGGGAGAGGATGTGGTGGTAACCCCCTCAGGTCTAGAGCCGGGCGTCCAGCCGTGTAGGAAGACTCACCCTAGCCACTATAGCGACCCCACCCCCAACTCTAGCTGAGAAGCACCCTCCATCCACTTCCCCTTTTCCGTGTGCCCAAAAGCCCGACCGCCCGGTTTATAAGCCATTTCCGATTCCCTTACCCAATCTCATGAGAAGCAAGCCCAGCAGGCCCTAACTTAAAATGTCACCAGACAGCCAGACCTCACCAGGCTGCTAGCATTGCTAAATGGTCCGCCACGAAGCAAGCTCTCCCGAAACGACAGATGCGGAAGTGGGGAAGCCGGAAGTGGCTAAAGAAGTCGGAGGAAGAAAGTAGTCGGACAACTGTATACACGAGGGTACATTAGTCTTCTGGGAATTGGCAACACTGACAGAAAGGGGAAAGGGTAGGAATACACTTTTATAGGTGTAGCTATACTAAATTGGACTAACCTTCGGTTCCCGTAACCAAGTTTTTCTTTATCATTCCTTTTGTACTTTTTCTTACTTCATCCATACTTTTTTACTTTTTAGGAAACGTGGGGGGCAAACGGCGCCCTCTACTTCTACTTCTAACTAAAGGCGAAGAGCCGGCATTGCAAGCAAATAGAGAGCCTCCGCCCGGTTACGAGCCGGAAAGCGTACCGGCAATTTGAGTCGCGAAAGGGCCGCTTGCTTAACTTCATTTTTCTAGATTAAAAAAGAATTCTCTATATGTATAAAATATAATTCTTTATCTATCTAAAAAAAAGATATATCTAATTTTTTCTTTTCCAATTGTTCATTCCTGGGGAGAGGAAGAAGCAGATAGAGCAAAGGCCTCCTCTTTCCATTCGCTCTTCCCGAAGTGAGCGAATTGCATGTAGAGATCCGTAGGGGCTTATAGTTTAATTGGTTGAAGGGGCTTATAGTTTAATTGGTTGAAACGTACCGCTCATAACGGTGATATTGTAGGTTCGAGCCCTACTAAGCCTTCCACCCCATGCTCTTCTCTTTCAGCCCTTGCTGGTGAAAGTCTTAGAATGAATGTTGGCCTAGATAGAGGAATAAAAACTAGCTCTACTGGAAGAGAGAGGATAGGCGAATCAGTAACTGAAATGAAAGCTGGAGGTAGACAGTCAGTTGGAGAGCTAGGATGAAGAAGTAGGAAGGGGTATTCGAAAGGCTTTGAGAAGAGGGGCAACAGTGAAGATGCCGAGAATGGCCGTGTTTATGGGGATTACCGGTCTTAGTAAGAATCTGTTGCTAATGCATGTGAGGGAGGAATGCCCGCATTAAGATTTAAAACTTGTCGTCTACTTGAAGGAAATGTTTGGAACAGGGAACTTACAATAATAGAACGCCGCATTCTTCGAAGATTGAGGTACAAGACGAGATCTTTTAAGAGAATGAATTATTCGAGAAAAAATCTAAATAGTTACATCCAACTACAAACTACACGAAAGTTGCCCCTTTTTCATGGAGATTTACCCATCACAGAGATGCATAGAGGAACAGAACGAACTTCATATATCCCTTTTCCACTCAATCCAGAAACAAGATCGGACGTTATTTCGGTTCGTCTCCATTTTAGTGAAACTCTTCCTCAAGCAAGGCAGCCGATAAGTCATCGAAGGCTTTGTGTGAATAATGTAATAGTCAGCATTACTGCTTTTCAAGTTTCCCAAGGTGATTTCATATCTTTGAAAGAAAATGATGCTATAATCTATTCAGAAATAAGGAGATTCTTCTATATCAAAATTTCAGTTTCTAAAATCATAGGAAAATTCCTGGATAGCCCGGTATGAATGTGGAGAAGAACTAACACGGAATGGTTCCGCTTACTTAAAACTAAGAGGGGATGTCGCCTACTACTGAAAGACCCCTTTTTGCAACAGTTGCGTTCTTCTATGCAAGAGGAAGACTTAGAAAGAACAAAGAAGTTTGGATCCGAAAAAGTATGCTTAGGCAGTTCTTTCGCTGAACACAAGAGAATCAAGAGGAATTTTTATCATTTCAAATCGATATTATTATCGAAGAGAAGGAACGAAAAAACCCTAAATCTTACTACTAGAAAAAGAAGTCCTATAGTTTACAACTCTTCTTTCTATAGTAATTTGACCTCTTGCTCCACCCATCAGTCTTCTATGAAGAGAAAAATAAAAAGCTCTTCCCTATCTACTCATTATTCGGAGGTGAATCATAGAACACCAAAAGCTGTGCTATCTTATGGACCTAACATAGGTCACATCCCTCACGTGCGCCAAGAGCACATTCGATAGCATCCTCTTAAGGTTTAAAGATCCAAACCTTCTTCTTCTTAGCGGAAACGCGCGTGGCCAAAACATAAAAAGATCGGCATAGTCGCTCATAGGGGCATATATATCCGGATAGAGGATAGTCTAGATCTTGATTCACTATTTCCCTTTTGAATTTTCTTTTCTGTCTCGTGCGAAGCAAGGGGGCAAGCTATGACGGCAGGCTGTGACCTTGCCTTCCTTGCCTATTCATTTAGTCCAACAATTGAAATACGTATTCGCATTCCTTCCCAGTCCATTTCGAAAGTTACTTTGTTCAGTCGATAGATGCAATGCTGTGATGGAGAAATCTCATATGCTCTCCAACTTGAAAGACCTTCTCTTCCCCCTCTTGGAAACAGGCTAGCAATGAGGAGAAAATATGATGACAAACGAACTAAAAACTGTGAATGCTTCTAATTCATTGAATCTTATTTTAGAATCCAATTTTAAATATGTATATATATATATATATAGCAGAGTGATGTCTTTATTACAATTCGTCAAGTCCGATCGAGAAACCTGCGCCCAAAGTGCCTACGTAGCCGGTCACCATTTGGCTAAGATCCTTGATGACTGATTCATAAACCACTCTTGCTTGATTTCAGTCTTGTGTTATGTGTTTGAATAGAAAATCAGGTCCTAACAACTTGATGTCAGACTGTTCAACATGAGGGACATCTAACTCCTCTAACACAGAGAACATAAAGACTAGGATTAGATGCTTAACATAACGACTCGTATGCTTTCACGAAAGAAGAAGGAGCTCGCAGACATTTAACAAAGGGTTGTGTTGGTGTTCCGCGCGCTATCTCAACTCCTAGTTCTAGTAGTACAAGCTCGAATCTGATCTAGACGAATAGCGAAAATAGAGCTCTTTGAAATTGAAAGCGGTATTCCCCCTTATATCCAAAATAAATAGAATCATGGAATTCTCTCCGAGAGCTGCTGAACTAACGACTCTATTTGAAAGTAGAATTTGCAACTTTTACACGAATTTTCAAGTGGATGAGATTGGTCGAGTGGTCTCAGTTGGAGATGGGATTGCACGTGTTTATGGGTTGAACGAGATTCAAGCTGGAGAAATGGTTGAATTTGCCAGCGGTGTGAAAGGAATAGCCTTGAATCTTGAGAATGAGAATGTAGGGATTGTTGTCTTTGGTAGTGATACTGCTATTAAAGAAGGAGATCTTGTCAAGCGCACTGGCTCTATTGTGGATGTCCCTACGGGAAAGGCTATGCTAGGGCGTGTGGTCGACGTTTTGTGAGTACCAATTGATGGAAGAGGGGCTCTAAGCGATCACGAGCAAAGACGTGTCGAAGTGAAAGCCCCTGGGATTATTGAACGTAAATTTGTGCACGAGCCTATGCAAACTGGGTTAAAAGCGGTAGATAGCCTGGTTCCATTAGGCCGTGGTCAACGAGAACTTATAATCGGGGACCGACAAACTGGAAAAATAGCTATGGCTATCGATACCATATTAAACCAAAAGCAAATGAACTCAAGGAGCACCTCTGAGAGTGAGACATTGTATTGTTTCTATGTAGCGATTGGACAGAAATGCTCAACTGTGGCACAATTAGTTCAAATTCTATCAGAAGCGAATGCTATGGAATATTCCATTCTTGTAGCAGCCACCGCTTCGGATCCTGCTCCTCTGCAATTTCTGGCCCATAATTCTGGCTATGCCATGGGGGAATATTTCCGCGATAATGGAATGCACGCATTAATAATCTATGATGATCTGAGTAAGCAGGCGGTGGCATATCGACAAATGTCATTATTGTTACGCCGACCACCAGGCCGTGAGGCTTTCCCAGGGGATGTTTTCTATATACATTCCCATTTCTTAGAAAGAGCCGCTAAACGATCGGACCAGACAGGCGCAGTAGCTTGACCGCCTTACCCGTCATTGAAACACAAGCTGGAGACGTATCAGCCTATATTCCTACTAATGTGATCTCCATTACTGATGGACAAATCTTTTCAGAAACAGAGGCAAATTCGTTTTTTTATTAAACCCTATTAGCTAGTAAGGGTGGGTTGAAAAGGTAAAGAAGGAAGAATGGATCCGAACGAATGCATGGGCAGGTGAAAAGAGCCCTTTTTTAATACCCTCGTCACCTACTAGTGAGCCAGGGACGCCTCTCGTTCCTCTTCCCCCATATGACAACCTTATCTCGTTCGGATGATTCTCTCTTAACTAAAAGATAGAAAGGCGAAGGGAAGTTCGGAAAAGCCTAGCAGACGGGACTATCAACCGCTTTCTATTAAGACCTCGGCACCCTCCTTACCCCCCCTACGAAAGATTTAGCCCTCTTTATAAGAGGAAAGCTCCCAGGTTCCACATCTTAAAGAAGTGCATGACCAGATTGGAAGCACGGAGGTTCCTTCGCAATGGGACAACTCACCCAGCCATGATGCATGATAGAAGAGATCGAGCACAAAATGGAGTTTCCCTCTTGGGTGAGGCTCACGTCCGGAAAGAATCTTTTTCACGACTTTATCTCCTATGTTGACCTTTCTCTATATTACCTTATTTTGGAATTCACTTGAAAGCCCCTTTTAGACTTTGGCATGGTCCATGGCGCGAAGTCTCTTCTCATCTAATAGCTCTCATTTTGGGGATATATAAAAAATATGCTCTCTATCATCCGCATCCAAATCTTTTTCAAGATGGGCCCTGATGTTTCATGGAATGGCGGAATCCGTCTCCAACAATTACGAAACTGGCTTTAAATTGTATCGAGCTACAGGCCCTTCTCATAAGATGTTGTAAGCTACGGGCCTTTTTCGACGAAGCTTAAATTAAAGCAGACCTCAGGAGCTAAGAAGGGAGCCAACAAGCCCCTTTGAAGCTAATGCCTTAGAAGCTACAGGACATAGAAGCAGGCCAACAAGTGGATTGAATCTTTTCCAGTCTAGAGACTGGCGGATTATCTTCGAAACAAAGGATTGAAAAATTCCTTCTACTTTGGACAAGATAAGTGGACAGATGAGTTGAATAATACAGGGACTGATAAGCTAAGCGATGTTCCCCTTTGAGATCTCCCAACCTAATCTTTATTCAGAGGTAGGACTTTCAACCGCCTACTCTTTCGAGGAAGGGTGCACTACAAGAGAATAGGTACTAAAGAGATTCAATGGGGGATTTCGCCGATATTGAGTCGACTATAAACTATTAATCTTGCCTGGAACCGTCGTTTTGTATGGGAAAGAGGGCTTCTACCTATGCTTGGTTGGGAAAAGGGTGAATGGTTCCAAAAGGGAAGGGAAAAAGCCACTAGAAAGGTCATCCACCAAGTATCAAAGGCGCTGGGTAGTCCACTTTATCCGTGACTTAGAGTACAAGATTTCCGGGATCAAGAAACTAGCAAACAAATATGCTCGGCTGGATTCTTTTCTCGTATGCCCGGAAAATTCATTTCGGTACAACTCCGCTTGCTGCAAAGCCTTTCTTTCTCGTCCAAACACTCCAGATCGGCACTTCCCTTTTCTCCATAGGGCCGAAGCCTTATTAAGTTAAGAATTAAGAAGGGCTTTTTTTCTAGAGAGAGAGTCAGGGGCAATCTATATTGCTTACCACAGCTCTATTCCCGACTTAAAGTCCTTTATGGATTTCAAGTCGGAGAGCTGTGACTTATTCGGCGCTATATCACAATTCATTCATTCTCGGGCATAGCTGTTCATGAAACGTGGCGTGGGACATCTGTCGGTGGCGGGTTAATTCCGAGCGAGAGGTCAAACCAATCCCATTCATCCTGGTCTGATCCGAACGGATCTTGTTGAATGAATTGATCCATTGTTCTATGCCCTAATTCTTAGTTCATTTTTTCCTACTCGGACCCGCCGTACTTCCTTTGACTACTTCTAAGATATAGTGGAAACATTTGTTAGGGTGGAGGTTGGGGAGTGAAAACACCAATGCAACAGAGAACGACCACATGAATTGGAATCCGCTTAACTTATTAAGACAGACGACTGAGAAAGAAAGGCTCCGCGTTCTCCAAGTGGGTGATCTTAGCTTAGCGTGCTAGCCGCTGCTTCATTTCGTATAGTGATAACGCTTTCTCTTTCTTAGCGCTCCGCCCCCCTTGTATAGTAAGGGGAACTTTGGTTACGCGGCATTCTCTTCTACTTCTAGGGGTCTATTTTCTCTGACTTGACTCAGCTTGACCTACTTGACTCAGCGGTTAGAGTATCGCTTTCATACGGCGAGAGTCATTGGTTCAAATCCAATAGTAGGTAAAACCGACCGAAAGCCCCTCTTTTGCCAGCATGACAGCAAGCACGGACTGGCAGAAAGGAGTCAACTGAATGACCAAAGCATCGGTTGCTTCCACTTGTGGCCTTCTTCGAGCGCCTTGACACCTTAATATCAACTCACCACCCTCTTCCACAAGTAGGTGGAGACCGGGAGAGCCAGAAACCCCAACGGGAACCCTACAAGCGCCACACGCTTCTTTCGTGAAGCGCTCTCTCAGTTGTTTCCACTCCTGCCCCTGCAAGCGAAGAGGTTTCAAGATACCAGTCGACCGAGCGAAAGTGAACAGCTCCGAGCACATCTTCTAGAGAGCGTACCCTTTGTTTCTACTCTTTCTCTCTTCTAAAAATAACTCAAAAACGAAAAAAGAAAAAAGATTTTTTTTTTCTTTTTGATTTTTTGAAAGATTAAACGAAAGCGGTTGCTATTGCTTGTAGCTTGCTTCTGTCCTTAGTCAATTTTTTTGGACTGAAGCTGTTCTGACTGCCGTATCTTTTATGAACCGAATACCTTCCTCTGTCATCTCTGGTCTGTCTCTTTTTGAGAGAAGATTTTCTACCACGCCTGACTATGAAGAGCTTCGAGTCTATCGGGAGAGGATGTGGTGGTAACCCCCTCAGGTCTAGAGCCGGGCGTCCAGCCGTGTAGGAAGACTCACCCTAGCCACTATAGCGACCCCACCCCCAACTCTAGCTGAGAAGCACCCTCCATCCACTTCCCCTTTTCCGTGTGCCCAAAAGCCCGACCGCCCGGTTTATAAGCCATTTCCGATTCCCTTACCCAATCTCATGAGAAGCAAGCCCAGCAGGCCCTAACTTAAAATGTCACCAGACAGCCAGACCTCACCAGGCTGCTAGCATTGCTAAATGCTCCGCCACGAAGCAAGCTCTCCCGAAACGACAGATGCGGAAGTGGGGAAGCCGGAAGTGGCTAAAGAAGTCGGAGGAAGAAAGTAGTCGGACAACTGTATACACGAGGGTACATTAGTCTTCTGGGAATTGGCAACACTGACAGAAAGGGGAAAGGGTAGGAATACACTTTTATAGGTGTAGCTATACTAAATTGGACTAACCTTCGGTTCCCGTAACCAAGTTTTTCTTTATCATTCCTTTTGTACTTTTTCTTACTTCATCCATACTTTTTTACTTTTTAGGAAATGTGGGGGGCAAACGGCGCCCTCTACTTCTACTTCTAACTAAAGGCGAAGAGCCGGCATTGCAAGCAAATAGAGAGCCTCCGCCCGGTTGCGAGCCGGAAAGCGTACCGGCAATTTGAGTCGCGAAAGGGCCGCTTGCTTAACTTCATTTTTCTAGATTAAAAAAGAATTCTCTATATATATAAAATATAATTCTTTATCTATCTAAAAAAAAGATATATCTAATTTTTTCTTTTCCAATTGTTCATTCCTGGGGAGAGGAAGAAGCAGATAGAGCAAAGGCCTCCTCTTTCCATTCGCTCTTCCCGAAGTGAGCGAATTGCATGTAGAGATCCGTAGGGGCTTATAGTTTAATTGGTTGAAGGGGCTTATAGTTTAATTGGTTGAAACGTACCGCTCATAACGGTGATATTGTAGGTTCGAGCCCTACTAAGCCTTCCACCCCATGCTCTTCTCTTTCAGCCCTTGCAGGTGAAAGTCTTACAATGAATGTTGGCCTAGATAGAGGAATAAAAACTAGCTCTACTGGAAGGGAGAGGATAGGCGAATCAGTAACTGAAATGAAAGCTGGAGGTAGACAGTCAGTTGGAGAGCTAGGATGAAGAAGTAGGAAGGGGTATTCGAAAGGCTTTGAGAAGAGGGGCAACAGTGAAGATGCCGAGAATGGCCGTGTTTATGGGGATTACCGGTCTTAGTAAGAATCTGTTGCAAATGCATGTGAGGGAGGAATGCCCGCATTAAGATTTAAAACTTGTCGTCTACTTGAAGGAAATGTTTGGAACAAGGAACTTACAATAATAGAACGCCGCATTCTTCGAAGATTGAGGTACAAGACGAGATCTTTTAAGAGAATGAATTATTCGAGAAAAAATCTAAATAGTTACATCCAACTACAAACTACACGAAAGTTGCCCCTTTTTCATGGAGATTTACCCATCACAGAGATGCATAGAGGAACAGAACGAACTTCATATATCCCTTTTCCACTCAATCCAGAAACAAGATCGGACGTTATTTCGGTTCGTCTCCATTTTAGTGAAACTCTTCCTCAAGCAAGGCAGCCGATAAGTCATCGAAGGCTTTGTGTGAATAATGTAATAGTCAGCATTACTGCTTTTCAAGTTTCCCAAGGTGATTTCATATCTTTGAAAGAAAATGATGCTATAATCTATTCAGAAATAAGGAGATTCTTCTATATCAAAATTTCAGTTTCTAAAATCATAGGAAAATTCCTGGATAGCCCGGTATGAATGTGGAGAAGAACTAACACGGAATGGTTCCGCTTACTTAAAACTAAGAGGGGATGTCGCCTACTACTGAAAGACCCCTTTTTGC